>NW_013665843.1:486399-488266 GCF_000517525.1 Limulus polyphemus | reverse complement strand
TTCATAAATGCATGTAGTTTAAGAAACATAAAGCTTGTTACTTTTGATAAATTTAGTTTTTTGCATTATGATCTTCAATATCTTGGAAAATTACATTAGGAAATGGTATATATAAGATATGATTATGATATTTATATTTATGTTTTAGCACATTATTTTTAAATCTTTAAAAAACTTTTTATGATCCATAAAATGCAAATTTTGTCTTTTTTGAATTTTTTAACAATCACATGCTCTCCTTATGGTTTCAAGTAATATACAAGACTGAAAATAATATTTCTAAGAAAACCTTCTAAACAATAAATGATTTATCTTTTTTATTTCTAACTAGGATTTCATAAAAAAAGCATTTTAATTTTGTTTCATAAATATATTTTTATTTCGAGTTTATGTTTCATTGCAGCTGTAATTTTGTTTATTGTGCTGAAAAAACCATGAGGTTAGCAGCATGAACTTCATACATTTGCTGTAAACTATCACACCTGTTGGTGGTCACTCTCATTCAGTCCAGCGCAGGTGCATTTGAACATTACTGTACATACGATAGTAATAAAGCTTATCAGTACTTAAATATTATTTCTTTGAACTTGCAGACAAGTTTATTTCAACACATGTCCTTGTATGTTGTTTCAATACACAGACAAAACTTTAATTGCCACTACTAGTGAATGTGGTTTGAATAACACCACCTGACCCTAGTTACATGATACATCCTGTTACAAGACATTAAACAAAGGATACAGACTCCATAACTTACAAAGAAAATCACTTTACAGCACGTAAAAGATTAGTCCTGGTTACATTCCTCTCATTATAGGCAAGATTTATACAGGAATTTGAAACTTAAGCTCTTTGGTGTATTGATAACCCAACTGTGAGAATGTCACAGCATCCCCTGTATTATTGAGATACATTTATTCTGTTTCACAACCAACATACAAGTTTTATTGTTATCACTTGTACATTGACTTTTAAACCATTTGCAAAATATCAGAATACGCTTTTTATATATCAGTTACTGTTTTAAATATAAAGCAACAACAAGAGAAGTGTGGGTCTTACTACAAAGTAAAGATAGTAAGAAGGAAAAATATAAAATTCTTATGTGGTACTGGTACTAATAGTAGTACGTAAAAACCACACAAGGTTATCATTCTAAATACTGAATCATATTTTTATTATGAACTAAATACATTATTATTGAACTTATAACTGCTAATTTAAAGGCAAAAGAATATAAAAATCACAAACTCTTTCCGCTCAAAGTTCTAAGCTTAATTTACCTAAAGACCATGCACTCACCACTTGATAGATCTTAACCCTAACATCTGTACATCAACTTCTTTCCTAAAAATGTATCTATTTTGAGTTAATTTTTCAAATACATCCCATACAGTTTTTTCCAGAAGTAAGTTTTCTAAGTTTTATAAAAAAAGAAAAAAAAGTACTATTGACCACTACTCAATACAACCTCTACAAAAAGTGGTAGTTACTATAAAAAGCACAACCCATGTTCATATTGTAAAATCCAAAGAACGACGTTTCGTCAGGTGCTTTGCTTACCACCCTATGAACATTCAAACATGAAATACAGCGACTGGAATAACATGGTACTGAAATTGACACCTTCGACTAAGATTGTTTAAAAGTTTTACAACTGAAGTTTAACACACCTAGACAGTTTTATGAAGAAAACAGACTAGAAAAAGGTTTAGATACCAAACATGTTTGGCAGGACCAGTGCTAAAGTGCAAGGAAAATTTTTTTTTATTTAAATATTTAAATTTTTGTTTCTTATAGAGGGCACTTATTTAGAGTAACAAAGGTATTTTTGGGTTTTTTTATTAAATTTATCTTCAAGCTTTAT
>NW_013665843.1:478892-486378 GCF_000517525.1 Limulus polyphemus | reverse complement strand
AAAAGATAAGTTCTCTCTAATTTTTTCAATTCAGAAATGTGATTTTGCCCTCACGATAAAACAAAATGGTTCTGGTAGGTAAGGGGTTAAAATCGAGCACTGTGTTGTAATTTCCCTTTATCATACTGAGCTAATTACCTAAAAAGTCAGAACTGTAGTATGACCCAGATTATTTAAGTTACAAAAACTTTTTAAAATTTTGAACATGAAAATCACAGCAACCAGAGTTCATAGCAAACACCAGAGAAGGATTACAAATTTACTTAAAAGTCTGTTTTTCATTACTTTGCATGATGGAATATTATATCTACATTTCCTCTCAAATAATTTTTGAAGGCTGGCTATGTTGATAATATACTAAATTATCCAATTTCTTTAATGAACAATTTTTTAAATCTGACTTACTTCACCATACTAAATCTAATCTCTGTACAGATTAAAAATGGATATTTAAAGGAATAACTATTATAAGGCAAGTAAAATATCTGGAGGAAATGGTCATTTTTTGTTCAACTTGGGGCATGAAGGTGGGTAAAATAAAATATGCGGCCTAGCTAACTAATTAATGAATGAATATTTTCTCTAAATTCTTATCAAGAATTTAGAGCTACTAGTTGGGACACCAATTTTGATTTCAGTCCTTCAAGTCGCATGTTCAATCCTTTTTTAGCTGCATGTTTTTTTCACACCTAGTGTGTTTCTGATTAGATATCATGACTTTTTGTCAATACACACCAATAAACCACAGCAAGTAAGAAATAGCTTTGGGATCACAACCCTAATATTGGGAACAAACCTATACTTTACAGAACCAGCTAGATTATTTAAAATATATGATTGTTGTTTTTGCTCTCTAAAACAGTGTTAATTAATAACTTCCTTTAGAGTAATGCCACAGAATCTACATTAACAGTTTCTTGTCATTATACATATGCACTCAGTAAAACTGTATCAGGAATAATTATTTATGCTCATTGCTTAAGCTAATATCAAGTGACACTAAACACTCTTTAATTAGAAGAATTTTATAAAATTTAGAATAGCTATGCTTAAAAGTTGACAATGAATAATAACTGTCCACTCATATGATTCTTTTGAAAACTTGAGCTAGAAACTGTTATCTAGTTTGCTTGGTGTAACTAATACTTATATATCTGCATGTCGTTTCACCCTATGGTTTTGCTGCTCTAAATCAGCCATCTCTAATTTGATTGTTTGTTTGTAGTAAAGCACAAAGCCACATAATGGGCTATCTGTGCTCTGCCCACCATGGGTATCAAAACCCAGTTTCTAGCATTGTAAGTCCATAGACATACCTCTGTGCCACTGGGGGTCTTTTAATCTGAATGACAAAAATAAAAAAAAAACACTCACTTTTACTCTTAGGTGAAGCTGTAGTAAAAACTTCAGACCATTAGTTCATTTGAATTTTTGCTTAGGCATGCACAAACATTTTGGTCAAATTTGAGTGTTTTTGGTTGAATAACAATGCACATGTGGCTTATATTTACATTAAATGAGACTCCTAATTGTAAGTTGAAAAGATCTATCAGTGTCAAGATTTGAAGAAAAAAAAAAGGAAAACAACTGAATCAAAATTGGAGATTCAATATCTCTTGTATTTCTTAATGGATTACCTTGAAATCTGATATATGAAGTAAGGGTTCAGTAGAGCACAGTTTTCTAAAGTGGGAGCTGTGGCCTACTTGGGGGCCACCAAAATATGGACTGAAAACAAAGATGCTGAATTAATTTTAATTCCAAATAAACAATAAGCCAATAAAAAATAATGTTGAATTAATTTATTGATACAGTATGTCGAAAGGAGATGTTATTGTTTTTACTACAGCACTGCTTTTCAATCACCATGCTACAGTTATAGGTTAGGGGGGGAGTCTCAAACTTTTTTATTCACATCAAGGGAGCCTCGGACTAAAAGAGTTTGGGAACCATTGCAGTAGAGCACATCCACTGAAAATATGTGACAGTTTGGGTTACTGCAGTCCGAGTTATAGAAAGTGGAAAATTGCTAAACTATTACTCCCGTTAATAACACAGACAGTGTGTCCTGCAGGTTGTTTTGGCTGCACAACGCACTACCGTGAACTCCTTCAGAAGTAAGTTTAAATCCTGAATATGATTGGCAAAATTTGCTTTTAGAAAATTTTACATTAAGATTAGCTGTACAAACCTTGTAGAAAACCAACTCGATGTCTTCCAGGTGTTGTTCAAATGTGAGTGAAAACACTATATCATTATCAATATAAGCCTTGGAACATTCGGTTGCTCCTGCTAAAGCATTATCCACAAGACTTTGGAAGGTGCCAGATGCAGTTTTCAGACCAAAAGATATCACTTTAAATTGATAAAAGTCTATTATCAGTTATGAAGAAACTTTAAGACATTAAAATTTTACTTACTATCAAATTTCTAAACTGGCAGGGGTGATTAGTTGATTGTAAATCTATGGATTTTCCATAGGGCTACAGGTAAAATGAACTCTTGAACTTTGAGGTTGAGGGGAGAGAAACTTGGTTTCTCTTGTGAGTAGATCTGTCATCATGAGTGTTAGCATTTTCTCCATCAATACTGACAAAGAATGTTTCAAACTTGCCACATCAACTCTATTACTCCCCAGTAATAATTATTTTCTCCTATAAGTTAACTTATACTTAACTGAACTTAAATTATTGCTGAATTGATCATTTGACACTGAACTGAAAAACTATCCAATCAAAGTCAAAACTCAAATACTATATATGACAGTGTCCCCATTTGGGTGCCAGTGTAACTGACTAAAACAAAATGCTGCTACAACCAGGATCAAACTAAAAAACAATTTATTAAATTAAAACAACAATATAAATCCAAAATAAAACTTTCAAATAATTGGAATACAAGTTAAAAAACAGTTAGTAAATCTGTGCCTAGCCAGGACTTGATACAAACGTTAATAAACAATACAACATAAATATCAATGTTATTAATTTCAATAAATAAAGGAATTATGAAAAAGAACCAGAAGATAAAACCTAATTCCAAAAAAGCACAATATTCCATTTCTCAAGATCCAATATTGAGCAACAATCAGCAATAATTAGTTCTAATTATATCTCATGAACTAACTCAGATGTAAGTTTCAATACTAAATATGATACTTCTGGTAGGAAAAATTTACTTTTAGGCATTTTTATAGTAAGATAAGCCTTGGAACATTCATTTGCTCCTGCTAAAGTCTTATCCATAAGTTTTTAGAAGGTGGCAGGTGCAGTTTTCAGACCAAAAGGAATCACTTTAAATTGATAAAGTCCATTATCAGTTATGAAGGCAGTTTTATGTCAATCCTCAATTTATACAAGTATTTGCCAACATCCACTTGATAAGTCTAACATACTGATACTGGTCAAACCTGACAAAGCATTCAAAACATCACTTATCTGAGGCAATGGATAATGGACAGATTTTGAGCATTGACTTAATTTTCTGTTGTTCACACAGAATCTAAAACTATTAGTCTTCTTGACAATAATAACTAGAGAAACCCAAGAACAAATGGAGGGCTCAATTAATCCAACACAGAGAATTGCATCCACTTGATCATGTAGCATTTGTAATTTAGTGGGTGAATAGTGATAAGGTTTACTTAACACTGGCTTTTCACTAATGATTACAATACTATGTTTAGACAAATCTGTAAGGCCAAGCATATTGTTAAATATATCTACATATTTTAAAATAACACTTACAAAATATTGAAAACAAAAAAGTGAAATGAATAAAGTTATAAAAATCAACATTTACTGAAAGTTAGAATGGAATGGAACTTGGATAGGTAATTGCATCCAGGCTATAGCTGCCAAATATGCTAACAATGCTTCCTTAACAAAATGCCATAGCATTTTGCTGATACTAAAAATAAAAAATGTTAGAAATCCTCAGTAAAACAGCACATGAAGCTTGGTACCCATCTAAGTGTACTTAATGCTTACCATGCAGCAGAAGTCAGAAAAAAAAGATGAGCACAGAAATACTGAAAACGGCCTGCAAAATATGGACTGAGACATAAATTTTACGTAAGACAAATTAAAAATGGAAAAGCTGTCCAGGGCAACCTGCCACATAGCCATATTTTTGCTGCATTAGACATGCATTAGAAAATTGCATTCCCACATCAATAACGGGTTCAGCATTTAAAAAAAAAAGAAAACACATGTGACCCTTATCATTTGTTATAGGCCTAAATTTATTACAGGAAAAACATTAGTGAGACATGTACACATTTTCGGATGATCCCTTAAATAGAATATTATTCAGTGACTATAACTGCATGACACAAAAATCTGTCCAGCATACAAGAGCTACATCACATCTTTGAGCATGTGTCTGTCACTAGTGGATACACGAGTGGGGTTCCAAGGGTTCAGCCCCCATCCTTTTCGATGCAAAGTGCCCTCAATATGCAACATATTTTTCACTGTTTCTGAATTTACTAAAATATGAGAAAATAATTATTAAAATTCAAAAACAGCTTGTTATATAAATTTCATTACATCATTTTCCCTTTCCAAGTAAATCCTACATCTAAAGGAGATTCAAACTGACTCTACAGAGGTACTGCTAGTTATAATTCCCATTTCTGAAAGGTGTCAGGAAAATCATTCACGTTCGCCATGCGCTATTTTTTGTATGATCACATTTTTAAATTGGCGGGAAATTGTTACAATATTGAATGCACTTGTGAACAGACCTGGGGTTGTCAACTGTCCATTTGGATGGATGGATTGCTCAAAACTCTTTTGAAAAATGCCTGTCCATGATTTTTTCATTTGTCCACTAATATTATAAGTATAAGAACAAGTCCTTTACTGCTAGCAGGCAAACTTGTCATTTTACAAAGTGAAACTTAGTATACTAATGCATTACATACATGGATATGGTCTTGGAAGGGGTTAAATGTTGTACTCATGGTTGGGGTACAAGCCACGACTCTCATGTAGTAATAAACATAGTATTTTACAGTACTATAATATTAAGCACCAAAAAAAAGGAGGAAGAAGTCCTAAACGTACCTGATTGTTTCCAGCACATGCAAAAATAGACCTAAATATCAATAAAGAATTCAAGTAAGATTGTAAAATTCATAATAGACAAAAGAGTGAAAAGAGATAGATATTATGTTAATGAACAAATGAAACTTTTTCATGGACAGGCACTTTCAGAATAGACAAATTTTAGATTAAAGGATAAACAGTTTCATATTACAATTTGAAGCCATTCTAGAAATAAAAAAAAGGGTAATTTAGATTGATATCGATTTTTTTTTTGGTGGTTACAAGGTCAATCAATTTGACTGACTTACCAAACAGATAAAATATACAAGTTTACTGATGAAAACATTTGAAGTATTTTTAGGAGGTTTTAGAGATTATGCAAATAACATTCGAAATTTTTGAGATGAAGCAAAATATTTTTAATCTTAACATGAAACCACTTTACACTCAGACTGGTCAAAAAAGACAATATATTCATGGACAAATGTATATTAAAAATGCTTCACTAAAATAAAATTGATTTTTTTGTGTAAAGTTTACTAAAAGTCTGCAAATTTTCTGAATATGCACTTAGTGCATTAAAAGTTATAGTATTAAACAAGTAAAAAATGTTCACGTGCTCGGTCCCCTTTCACTAAGACTAAGTGCATATGTCACAGCCTTTTACAGTTACATTCGAAATTTACTTAAACTACTTTATCAATGTATATCAATAAAGTTGGCTTTGAACATAATTTATGGAACAAATCTGAATAACATAAAAGTTTCAATTTCATATTATATATATATAAATGCCAAACTTCACTTTCTTCATGACACTTCTTCAGTCCAAACTGTCTATTTCAACATTTTTTGCTACCTTCTAAGTCATTGTATTTTTCTGTGGAATTTCGCACTTACATTATACATATCCTTGAGCTAAACTATCAATTTGTAGTGAGAATTTGCCACTGATACAGCTTTTGCTGCATGGAGATATCAGCAATAAAGTACTGATCAAATGCCATGCCATCCACTGAGCATCTTGCTTTCAAAACATGTCAAATTCTCTCTGTCATTTGCTACTGTATTATTCGTAACCAATAAAAGGCAGAAATTTCACAGAACTGACAACTATAGGTTCTGAAGGTCTGTGACAATGGAATAAGAATCTGACATCTGAGCACCATTTTTCTCAATCTCACTGTTGGAGCTCTGTTTGACCAGGTATGGGAATAACTTTAAGCTATTTCTATGTTAGTTATTCATTCATTTGTAGTTAAGAACAAAGCTACACAATAGGCTATCTGTGCTCTGCCCACCACAGGTATCGAAACCCAGTTTTAGGTGGTATAAGTTTACAGACAAGCCGCTGTGCCACGAGAGGGAGGGTATATAAGTTAGAGAGCTAGATAAACTTTTTAAGTTTTAGGGTGTGTTTTGTGTGTGTGGAACTATTTAGCATTCTAAGTTGAAGGAAAAAGGGGTAATTTAAATTTATTTTATTTTTTATATGGTGGGTACAATGTCAGTAAAAATGACTGAGCCTGTATACATAGAGTTAATAAAACACACATAAAATACTTTGTCTTTGAAATAATTTGTCAGTAAAAATGACTGAGCCTGTATACATAGAGTTAATAAAACACACATAAAATACTTTGTCTTTGAAATAATTTGTCAGTAAAAATGACTGAGCCTGTATACATAGAGTTAATAAAACACACATAAAATACTTTGTCTTTGAAATAATTTTGCCAAAAGTATTGAAACAAAATGAGTTTGAAGATGCTTGACTCAGTTGTTCATATTAAGACCACTATCTCATTTAATGAAAATGTTGTAAACTATTTTATTGTTTCAAAGTCTATGTTGAGCTATTTTACTTCAGATATTTATTCAGACCAAGATGATGCAGAGGATGAATTGTTATTGTTGGCCTAATTGTATGATATTTTGTGAAACAAAATATACATTAGTATAAATAAAATATGGTACATCTATGCAAACTATTTTCTTTCACAAAATATGTATTTCCTAAACTTGTTGTATACACTTGTGTGTGCATGTTATTTGTATATGATAAATCTAATCCAAAACACCTTACATGACAAAAAAAAAAAAGATGCAGTCAAAACAAATTTCAGCATGTGACTTAAAGCTATGAAATCAAAATTGGCAGACAAACTGGTAGTCACAATTATAGCATTGATAAGAATTTTACAGCAAATATTCAGTCATTAGTTAGCCAGGCTGCATTTTTTTTGTCCAACTTAGTGTTTAATGATGGGTAAAACAAAATTAGCTAACTAATGAATGAATATTGGCTATAAAATTCTTATAAATGCTACAACTGTAGCTACCAGTTTGGCCACCAATTTTGAATTCATTCCTTTAAGTCACACACTCAATGTTTTTTAGTTGTCACCTTTTTTTTGGTAAGAGTTCCATATGGC
>NW_013665843.1:474737-478026 GCF_000517525.1 Limulus polyphemus | reverse complement strand
ATTACCCATTCAAGCCGTCTCCAGCCATTATTAAAACAGATGTATATTCTACAGACCAAACCAGATTCTTTAAAATATATGGTGGTAGTTTTCCTATCTAAAACAGTGTTAATAACTTCCTGTATAGTAACACCATAAAAACTATATTAACAGTTTCTTGTCATCAGGCACTTTAATTAGGAGGATTTCATAAAATTTAGCAAATTTGTGCTTAAAAATTAGCAATGAATAATAACTGTCCACCCATATGACTCTTTTGAAAACTTGAGCTAGAAACTACTAACCTAGTTTGTTTGGCTCAACCAATACTTATGTATTGGCATGTTCTTTCACCCTATAGTTTTGCTGCTCTAAATCAGCCATCTGTAATCTAAATAAAAAAAATCTACAAGCTTTCCTCTTTTACTCTGCTGTAGTAAAAATTGTAGATGAATAGCAAACATTTTGTTCATAAATGAATGGTTTTTGTTGAATAACTTTGCACATGTGGCTTATATTTAGACCAAATCTAACATGTAATTAGAGGTCGTAAAGATCTATCAATGTACCAAATAAAAACAAAATCCATGAAGGTTAAATTTTTGATACAAGGGGAAAAAAGGATGAACTTAAGTGAAAATTAAAAATTTGGTATGTAAAATAAGGGTACAGTAGAGTACATTCACTGAAAATACATGACAGTTAGGATTACTGAAGTCTGAGCTACACAAAGTGTAAAATTGTTAAAATATCACTCCTGTTAATAACACATAGTGCATCCTGCAGATTGTTTTGGCTGCATAACACATTACCGTGTGCCTCAATATCAAGATCCCTATTAACACTGTTTCAAAATTATCCTTATGCACATATCAAATTGCCCTAATACATAAGAATTAAGATTTATCAGCATCTTATACCTAAAAATATCAAGCACAACCTTAAAAAATTTAAGCATTTAGTAGGATAATATGTAGAAATTTAAAACAAATATATTATGAAAACCTATAATTTCAACGTTGACTATTGATCGAACCAGCAACTTTCATCTGAAACACTACTGCATCCGTTTCAGATTGTTAAGTCACAAATATACATTTTCAAATCACAAATATATTCCTGTTGTTATGTGTGTGTGTGTGTGTCTTTTTTTTACTGGCTGATCCCCGCCCTTCAAAATATTCTATATCCACACCTGACTGTGTTTAAAACTTGAAATTGATTTATATTTCTAATTTGTCTTCTGTAAAAACTTATCAGGTTAGTTTTCGTTAATAATTATTGCCATTTCCTGAAATAATATTAGAATGATAATAGCTTGGTAGATCCAAGGCCTGAATGGCACTTTATTTGCTTGTATTATGAATTAGCGTGGCCTCGTAGTCGCAGACCCTTAATCCAACCATGTTAATACTAAGTAATAGATTTATTTCTGTACAATGTATGACATGATCACGTACAACATTTGAAAATGAACAAGTATCAAAGCATTACTTACGTTTTAGTTTCATTCATAACTTCAAAAAGTTCGTTATTTTCACATACTTCTTTACACTATAGTCCAAAATTAAATCAAATACTTATTATTATAACGTTTACTTCTTGTTTCACGCCAGGAAATACACGCTATATTCTCTCCACCATGGGTTTCGAAACATTACAGTGACGTAATCAAAGAGTAATATGTAGACTCTTGTTCCCAAGAAAATGTATCTGTAATATCATGCCCTCTTATCATTGAACCTGGTCAAAGCATCAATTTGGAGGTAAAAAATACTTATTATATTCATTCGACTGTTTTGCTCAACTTTTAAGAACCAATTGTAAACATTAATGGCCAGTCGCGACCCAGTAAATAGCTTTAGTGTAAAAATAAAACTGAAAAACATTTGGGTTACTAAATGAATAAATAAACTATTATCTAAATATTAATTAATAATGGAAATAAACGACCTTATAACAAAAAAATTGTTATTTTTTTAATTAGACACTAAGCGTTTATTAGAGCTTCTTCAGGAGCGTTTCACAAACGCGTTGTACTGTGATTTACGGTTTTTGTTTAAGTTTTTTGAGTAGGTCTTTAGTTTCATCGACTAAATTTGAAAAGTACTGAGCTTCTCTTACTTCTCCTTTTATTTCATCCAAAATTATATCACTGAGGATATCCAAAATGTCATCTTGTACACTGTGGTGCGTATATTTGGCAGTTTTAGGTCCTTCACACAGTTGTTCATTTAGGATCTGGAAATAAGTCTTTAAGAAGTTTAATATTTCCAAAAAGTTTCAGGATACATCAACAGGCTCTCTGCTTTCCTCTGTTATCTGTACAATTTTCATGCAAGAATTAGAGAATACTGCATTTGTGCAAAACTTCACACTGGTGGTCGTATGTAGATGACATCTTTGTAATCTGGGGCAATGATTAAACAGAATTTAATGTTCTTCTGAACTATCTTAATGAACAGTATTCCTCCACTTAGGTTACGTAGAAGTAGTTATAGAAAGTACCTTTACTTGACACTCTAGTCTTTAAAAATGACGAAAGTTTCTCCGCTAAAACTTACAGAAAACCAATGCTCAGCTGTTCCTCAATGCCGACTTCAAATATCTACACCATGTATTCCAAAACAAAATGGTTACTCCTCCTACATAATACAACAAAACATCACCACTACCGAAGCAGACAACAAAACAAGTTTACATACATACTCACACACACACACACACAAAAAAAAAAAGGGAAAAGAAAAAACTGAAAGGCTAACTACGAATATTCAAACTGTAACGTATCTTTTCGTTAATTCCGGTATAAATTCTTCCCGAGGAACTTCAGCGATACAAGAACTTTCTTAATTAAAACTAGTTTATTCTTTCTCGATACAACTTTGTAATACACAGAATTTCCACAGTCAATACGCTTCTCGTCTCTTTACTTAACAACTTTTATAATACACGCTATAAATCACAGCGATTCACAAGCTCGTCAACTTTGCTCTATGCAACCACAAGACACACAATTTACCGTTCACATGGTTACTGTTCGCTTGACTTAATTATCTCTCTATCTATTTATCTCGCTGGCTTTGCCAGGCTTATATACTAAAAAAAAAAAGAGGGCGTCTAGCAAACACTCAGACATTCGCGGGGCTCCCCGATAATTCGAGCCACCCAGAGCGCATGCTCCCAGCGTCACGCGATTTCCGCTGTCGTAACACTGCCCCTTCCTTAGTATTCTTCGTCCCGAACAATAGCCATTTACATTAACTTAACTAAATGTACAAAATTTAAAAACACAAAATTAAAATACAAC
>NW_013665843.1:443861-473791 GCF_000517525.1 Limulus polyphemus | reverse complement strand
CCATAATGGTATCAACACTCTTTTTAGTCTCTCTTAAAGTATTAACGAAGCCTTGGGTCCACCATAATGGTATCAACACTCTTTTTAGTCTCTCTTAAAGTATTAACGAAGCCTTGGGTCCACCATAATGGTATCAACACTCTTTTTAGTCTCTCTTAAAGTATTAACGAAGCCTTGGGTCCACCATAATGGTATCAATACTCTTTTTTAGTTTCTCTTAAAGTATTAACGAAGCCTTGGGTCCACCACCACCAATAAAGGAAGTGGTGTAATAATATTTTATCTCCCTAGCACAGTATTTCTCAAACGGTGGGCCGCGACCCCTTGGGAGTCGCAAGCTGTCTGCGCGGAGTCAACATTTTATTTAAATAAACAAAATGTTTTTTCATCTTTATAAAGAAAATTGGGGGTCGCGACGACCAAAGCCCGGACGTAAGGGTCGTCTGGCAAATCCGTTTGAGAAACATTCCCCTAGCAGGTTGACTCGTACGAAGGGTATGTACACTTTAAACCTATTTGTCCATTTTTAGGCGCCTGTTTTGAGATAATTGAAAACGTTTAATAGTTATAAAACAGTGAACTTTTGATTTTAAAATTATGGTATCAAGAAGTGTAACAATCAATTGTTTTCATGTTTGTTTGTTTTGTAAATTTCTTGTATGTATTTGTGTTTTATACGCATTTTTATACTATCTGAAACCTGTAATTATTTTCTTTCGTGCAATGAATCAGCTGTAGAGCATCGAAAATTAACAAAGTTGTGGCAGTAACTATTAAGGCTAACTGCCTTAGTTATATATAGCTGGTAAACCCATGCTTAAACTTTAGGCCTAACTGTCGGTTTTTAGGCACATTTGGAATCTGTATTGGGATTTAATGTTATTCCTTATTTATAAGCAACGAAAAGGTAAAAAAAATTAACGTAGCGCGTTTCCTTGTGAGTTATCTATGTCACTGAAGTAATTGTCTTTAAAGTTAATGTTATAAACGTCGTAGTTTTACACTCGAATAAACGTAAAAGTTCCACTATACAATTAGCCAATAGGAATATTGGGTTTACATGCGAGATAGCACGCACACACACGGACTGACTGACACACATTATTCTTTCAATTAAATAGATGCCCAAACCCGTTTTTTTCTATAATTACATATACATATATATATTTCAAAGATTTATTAGAATTATGATTCATCAAAATGTTGATTCATTCGTTGTTTTTTTCCTGCGGGTAGATTGTCAATTTTTGGGCATGTATTTATAATATAATGACTTTATTAATTATTAATAACAATAATATAGATAAACTTGCAAGTTTAAGATATTGTATGTTATATCAACATTCAAACTAGATTCTATAGATTTTATATCAATAACGTTTACTTTTTACCAGACATTTTGTCAGAACCATTTCTACTGTATACACCATGTTCATTATTTTACCAGGCATTCTGTCAGAACCACGTCTACTATATCTACCACGTTCAATTTGGTACTACTGGAAACTATGATAATCACATCCACTACATTTACCAGGCATTCAGTCAGAACCACGTCTACTATATCTACCACGTTCAATTTGGTACTACTGGAAACTATGATAATCACATCCACTACATTTACCAGGCATTCAGTCAGAACCACGTCTACTCTATCCACCACGTTGATCTTGGTACCAGACACTGTTATAACCGTCTCTTCTATATTTACCACGTTCATCTTAGTACCAGGCATTCAGTCAGATCATCTCTACTAAATCTACCACGTTCATTAATTGTACCAAACACTCTGTCACAGCAATCCCTACTTTATCTACCACGTCCATCTCTGTACCAGACACTCTGTCAGAGTAATTTATATTATATCTACCACTTTCATCCTTTTACAAGATGCTCTGTGAGATCCATTTCTACTATATCTATCAGGTTGACCTTTGTAATAGACACTCTGTCACATTCATCTGTACTGTATCTACAATGTTCATCTTTTTACCACACACTATAAGAACCATCTCTACTATATTTACCACGTTCAACATATTCTTTGACCAAAATCATTTTTTGCAAATCGCATTTACGTTCTAAACTAAAACTCTATATTATTTCCGTTAAAATTCAAACATAACGTTTTATTACAAGTTTCGAATATATATATATATATATATGTTTCAAGTGGTGAAAAACAAGGACTTCTTTCAGCTACTTTAAATTTGAGATTTTCACTCTACGCTATGAAAGTTCCCATTCTATGTTTTTATCTTCGTATCAGTCCTGATTTTCCCTTTATCTTTAACCCTGACATTGCTGCGCTGAGCGTAGAAAGCTACATAAGGTTATCAGTAATTTATCGTGAAATATACATGGTTTTTCGATGTAGCAGTTCACCTGTACACTTATAATACTTACCCTAGAAATGGGGAGGAGGGTCCCATAATGCTGCACATAAACTGCCACACGCTTTTATCAATATGTTATACCATTTATACTGGCAGACGAGACTACCTACCGTGACAGGTGAGCTACCGTGTGTCGGCGGCATGATCTTCGAAATTTAAGATGTCGAGGTGGTGGTGTAGTCCGCTTAAACATTTTTCGGAATTTTAACGACGATGGACAGACTGCACAACTACACAGACTACAAAAGTAAATTATAAGGAGCCCTGTCTAATCTTCTTTGTTTCTTCTTGAAAAGATATTTAGCAGCGTCAGTTTGTCTGTCTCGAAACAAAGAGATCGTCTGAACTTTCGTAATCACGTGACAAACTTTCAAACAAATAGGAGCAGATAACTTCACGAACTGACAAGTCTTTTAGTATTAGTGCTCAATATGGGTGATTTAATCGAGCTCTACACCCTTCAAACTCCCCTCTCTTCCATATCTATACAGACGTTTTCAATTCACAGAGTTAAGACAGACGTACACACGACGTAATTCGAAATCTTATAATGAATGTCTCCTTTAAAGATGAAGTAATTGAACTGACAGATAAATAATCTTAGCTGACACATCATCGTTATTAACATCTTAAGGGTACTGAACTATTTCCACTATGCAATGGGTATTGTATTAAAAATATATTTTATTTGTTATGATGCGTTATATGTAATGACACGTGGTTGATGTAGATCAAAGGTCAAGAGGAAACTGTGATTCAATGAGAGTCACTGAGTGTGTGAGATAAGTTTAAATTTGATCAAACACAAGGCCTAACAAGCTGGACCTGGAATAAATGTTTGGAATAAGTTTTTGTATTTAGGTTTGAAAAGCCAGATTACTTTGTTACATGAATAGTTAATAAGGCAACATCTAAATTTCAATTACATTTGTCATAACCAAACATTATTAGGCATACTGTATTTTGAAACACTACATTCTTTATTCGGTCCCTTACGGTTTTTGTTTTTCGATAAGATGAGTGCATAACAGTATTTCAACCATACTAGCACTTCCATCTCTATTGTCGACGACGCGTTTCGCACAATAACAGAGCTCAACAAGCCGGCTGGGATACAACAAACATAGTAGAGTTTCAACGCCATTTGTTAGAATAACAATTGTTGTGGTGTAAAACCAAGAACGGCTTCTACGTTTCACCGCATTATTGACACAGGAATATTCAGTCAACCAATTTATCACACTACGCATTCTTAAGGATCAAACTTATATAAAACCTAGTGTGTGTCGCGTCACGTCACGCCTCCTTTCTCGAAATAGGAGGAGTCATAAAAGCTAAAATGCATTTATCCAAATCAAATAGTTCAATTACTGTCTGTCAATTACGATTTTAGTGAATGGATGCAAGGGGGCCGTAAGGGGGGAGGTTCCGGGAAACCTTATAAGTATAGTAAGTGTGGGTATAATAAGCCTAAAGTAAAGAAGTAGTGTGGGATCACCTAGCCTAGAGCCAAGTGCATAAAATTTATCATGAAAGTAAGAATATTGATTCAATTTTAAACTTAAATCATTTCTGAATTAAGCTACTTTTTGTTATATCACCAACGTTTTTAATAAGAAACAAACCTCTTTATTCAACGGAGACTCTAAACCAACAAATATTTTTTCCAGTTTTGCTGTTTATACATTTCATTTTATACTTTCAGTACATAGACTAACAACAATATTAGATTATACATTTGTTGCTAAGCAACATGACATAAAAGCCATTATTGGAACGTAGTGTTACCAACACGCATTGGCTTTTCTATATATTAGAAGTTGTTAATTTAACTGATTTTTAACAATAATTATTCCATGAATATGCCACGAATTCATTTCATGAATGATCTTAATCTTGATTGGCTCGTAAAGGAATTTACCAACGTAGGACTACCTCGACTGCACTTTTCTGCCTCTTTGTTGGTCAAGTTTGATTTCGCAAAATGTATTTATTTCAATTAGCTATGAAATGTGAGGTTAGGGTATACCATGGGGTGGGGGTGGTAGTACTTGCACCGTCATTTTTGACGGGCTATACGCTAGTTTGTTACAAACGACAAAGTTAATCTCTCTCGTTCAAAACAGGAAAAGGACCATATATTCATGCCTATAAAGAAACATATTGTTACGCCTCCAGTCGTTACTTAATTTTCCGTAACTTCGTTCCGACGAAACTTTAGCGACACAAGTCCTTTCTTAAATAAAACTGGTTTATTCTTTCCGAATACAACTTTACCGATACACTTAATTTCAACAGTCGCTCTATAACAAACGCTAGAACGTCTCACGTGCTCGTGCTCGACAATACTCAATTACACACTCTCTGACTGCAGTTCAATTACTCATTACTTATACACTGTCCCGTCACGTTGTGACCATCTTATATATACCAGTCTACCCCCAATCTAGTAATCTCCCGACAATTCACGAAGATTCGAGAAAGAAGTGGCGTGATACTAGTCACGTGACCTCGCTGACGCAACAATATGTTGCTTTCTACCAGTTAAAACTGTGAGTGTAGCATGACCATCTATTTGTAGATATTACAGTTTTCAATAGAATTATCTATATACGGTTATATGAGCTTCATCATGACACGGACACTATAACTGCAATGCTAATCTCCTATCTATACAAATGCATTCTTTATATATGGTTTAGTAATAGCATTTCCTTGTAACCCTCGGAAAAGCAAAGAAACTATTTTCAACTAGTTACTAAAACACGCAAGTTTTTAAACCTTATATGAAAAATATACAGTCAACCAACTCTTAAGCTCATGAAACAAAGCTTAACGAATATCTATCGATGCAAATTTTCATTTGACAACCTGATGTCTAGATTAGAGCTTATCAAGTATAATGTTAACTTTCTTCACTAGAGGGAGGTTCCACAGACTTTTAACCATACTTTTTTCCTGCTCTTGAAAGGAAAACAATAACGTCATATAAATCAACCGAACGGAACACGTTACTTGACAAACATTGTTACCGTATGAATGGTCACATACAAATGGCGCCAGTAACATAATGTTATCTCATCCAGCCAAAAGTGTAGATAGCTGGACAATTAGCATTGCATGGATTTTTGAAAGACTGACAGAGGCTGTTTTGTTTGGATTTAATCAGGAATGGTTACAAAGATTGGGGGAAAAAACTACAAACACGCAAAAAACAACAACACACACACACACAAAAAAAAACCGCCACGCAGTAATTTTCTTCAATGTCATTGAGTTATTTTTATTGCGTTTTCCACTCATAGTTGTACGTTCACTTGATTATATAACATTGTTACGTCTCCGTTCGTTAGTTGATTTTCCGTAACTTCGTTCCGACGAAAGACGAAACCTTTAGCGACACAAGTCCTTTCTTAATAAAACTGGTTTATTCTTTCCGAATACAAATTTATAATACACTTAATTTCAACACTCGCGCTATAACAAACGCTATATCTCACGTGGCCAACAATATTTTCTCTGACTGCAGTTCAATTACTCAATGCTTACACATTGTCCCGTCACGTTGTGACCATCTTATATATATACCAGACTACCCCCAATCTAGTAATCTCACGAAGGTTCGAGAAAGAAGTGGCGTGATACTAGTTACGTGACCTCGCTGGCGCAACACTATCTATCTATCTCGCTGGCTTTCTTTGCCAGGCTTATATTCTAAAAAACACACTAGGGTTACCGGGCAAATTCCTGATCCTTCGAGAAACTCCAGCGCGAATGCTCCCAGCGTCACGCGACTTCCACTCTTGTAACAATACGTACTAGGATTTTCGTCAAACATCTGACGAAATTGAGACAAACAAAACATTCAGATTATTATTCTTAATATATTTAACACAAGCTGGTGATCATTACGAACTGTCTTCAAACGAGGCAGAAAACTTAAACAGATCTTAACAAAACTAAAAAATCCTGTCTCCTAGTTTCATAATCTTTAAAACTTTGGCAATTGACGTATGAAGTGCTTTTTTGTAAAGCCAGTTCATGCATTAATTACCAGCGATTAGACTACCAAATAAACTATACTCTACAAAAAAACAGGAATTTGCATTTCCAGACCAAGCAGGTATGAACGAGGGAAGTATTGAATTTTAATGTCTAGAGACTGTTGAGTGAATCAATCAAAATGATAACGGGTGAATAAGAAAATACTTCCAAAACAATAAAGTTTAGTGCAAGGTGTATATAAGATAATAACAGGTTAAATTCTCTAACTTGGGTTAATAAGCAATTAGTAAGGGGATTGATATTTATTACAGGAGTCACTTTAAAGCTATGATCCAACCAGTAAAATCCAATGTGAGTATGTATTTGCACAGCTAGCGTAATATATATCATTTATACAACAGAAATTAAACTTTTGGAGCAAATTCACAATTGAAATAGTGTTAAAAGGTGTCTCAAATGCCTAGAAAAACTGCAGCGACACTTCTTTTGGTCAAATCAATACTAAAAAATTTCCGTAGACAGTGGTGTAATCCTAAATTTTATAGTGCTGGAATCATGCCAAATTTTTGTCAGAGAACTCATATTTAAAACACAAACCCCATTTCTGTTTTGTAGATGATATAACATCGTTTCAGAGTACTACGGCAGCACAAAATCCTTGCCTGTTGGTTAAACAATCCATGGCGCCCAATACACGAACAAAAACAGCTTTGGGTAGCTATTATATTCTAAAGGCTAAGAAAGCTTATTTTTATCATATGTTCAATAATCTTTGATGATAGGATTCTGAAGCAAAAGGTTAGGTTGGCTATTACATTTAAGAATAAACAAACTTAGGCATATTTCCAGAGAGACAGGAACATCCATAAATTTGGTCATTGTTGATATAAAGAGAGAAGACAGTTTCATAAAGCGTGAATAAAATAATGAGGCATGAGATTTGCATGAAGTCAATTCTCATTGATAAAGAGCCGCTTAAGTGAAAGGAATACTTATAAAGCCAGAACATTTTTTGGACAATTTGGCAGCAATAAACCCAAATATATATATATATCAGAATTGGGTTTCAAAATTAATTGAAAAGGTATGTAGTATAGGTCTCACACATTTCAGCGGATTTACAATGGAAACGGTTCTCAAAATGTCAAACTATATTCCATGAAGGTTTTCTAGTATGTTGTAAACAAAAGCAGATACCCAAAAACATATAACAGACCTGTATTGTGTTAAAGGAATATCAAAAATTCCTCCAGATGAATGTTTTTATAAAATTGTGATATGTTGCTTGGTTTTTCAGAAGTGCCTTTAGAATAGTCAATACGTCTGACAATATATGGCTATCAGCATTTTGTATTCTTTATTCTATCGTGGAATGTTATGGTGAGGAGCTTACTAAAATGAGCAGGATGGGAAACAAAATGGACAGCTTGAATCCGTGTTTCCAAAAGTTCCCACATCTTTGATTCAACAAAAATGTCCTTGATTAACAAGAAACCTGCTTAACGTACTGATTAGCTTACAGAAACTCTAACTATTACTGAATAACTTTACTCGATCAATCTTCTCTCAATCAACAACTATTAGATATTTTACTTACTCTGAATACTTCAATGAATTCTCAATCACTGAACTAAACTACTTCTTCATTACTTATTACTTATATTTATAACTAATGTACCTATGTCTAGACATTATTTGAGAATACCATATTCTAAACTTTCTAGGTATTTTAGGACCAGGTTTTATGAATGTACTTGATCTTAATGTAATGTACTCTCTAATTAATATCTACATTAAAACATTGAAAACGTAGCTTACAACATAGCATCTTTCTGGATTGTGAAGCCCCTTGAACAACATTAATACATAAATATAAAAGTATACTAAACTGTCCTCTTGTCCTTTATCATCATGTGTTGTTCTGTCATTGAGGGAGTTCCCTCTTGGTAGGTGGTCAAGCAAATCCACTGTGGCTCTATCCTTGATGATCCTCTGAGAGTGGTCTTGACAGGAAACATGGGTTCCTCAGAAGGTTGACTTCCCAATGACAAATTATTCTCTGGAGTTACCCAGTAGGCTGTACTTTCAGTGATTATCCTTGTGGATGGCACTTGACTTGGATTGCCTGTCTCTCTGTATTTAGTGAACCACATCATTGATTCTTTTAAGTGAACATATGACCCTTCCTAATATCTGCTTAACTTTGAAGCTCACTCATTCTTGCAATAACAAATGTTCAGCCATATCATATAACTTTAACAAAATCCAGTCTTATCAGAACTAACATCACAGTGACTTTTCATTTTATCATTAGCGTTATCTTTTAATTATATAGATATTTCGTCTCGGTCTTCTTATAATTTCTGTCTATTTTTTTCTTTTCTCTTTCACTGTTTTATATTTTTTACATTTTTTTCATCGTCTTTATCAAGCTTCCTATTTTGCTTTGTGCCCGTGTGGTCGTCATTCGCAAGGTGAAGTGTGGTCAAAATTATATTATATTTTCGTAACATAATCCAACATCTAACACCAGCATTGTAACATGCTCTAATGTATTAAAGCTACAGTTCAATGAAGTAAGTTGAGCAGTCAATTTAATGTTGCAAATAGGAAGAAACTTCATTCATAATTACTAGCCAGTAGTATTGTGAAGAAGAAAGGCAGGTTCTGTGTTGACTTTCAGGTGTGTCAACTCAGTCACATCTTTTAATGTATTTCAATTACCCTAGACAGGTGAGTAGTTGAACATGCTGGAAGGCACTCTTTCAACACACAACACCTAGAATCCAGTTACTATTACGTAGACTGCTTTTAGTACTTGAGGTGGCTTGTATGTATTTTACGACAATTGGTTTAAGCTAAATACTTGCTAATTCTGAGTCGCTGATGAAGCTTATACTACGAATCTTGCAATGGGAGAAATGCCTTATCCATGTGGATGAAATAATAGTGACTTTTTACACACTTAGCTCTACTGCTGAGGACATGAAAATGGTCATTCAGCAGAGAAATAACTAAGATTTAAAATGGGTACCAATGAAGTGCTCTTATGCTTGTGATTGTGTTAATTTAATATGCAGATATAATGTGTCTTCTGATCACAAGGAAATTTTTGTGGTTAAAGACTGTTCTAGAACTGTGATAAAAATAAATTCACAGCTTCCTAGGCTTTGAATCATATTATCAATGTTTTTTGGCCGATTTCCAAAAGGTTGTTGTTGTTATTATTATTAAGTACAAAGCTACACAAAGGGCTATCTGTGCTCTGCCCAACACGGGTATCGAAATCCGGTTATTAGCTGTATAAGTCTGCAGACATACTGCTCTGCTACTGGGAGCATTCCAAAAGGTAAATGTAGCATTGTCTGTTTTGTCTAAAACTTATTCATGTGTTAGATGGACTGATGAGAGAGATCAAGCAGTCTTGCCATTAAAGTGTTTTGCAGCTAAGACTCTGATGTTGAAGTATCTAGGCCATGATTATACACTCATATATACAATTGCCAACGACATGTGAATGGCAGTGTTATGGTCTCAATTACAAGAAAATGTAGAACCTGTTATTATATATGCTAGTCAGGTTTATATTTCCTAAGCTTCAATATTGTACAATAACAAATAACTCTTTGAGCTGTCAAATATTACTGCGACCACATTTATGACAGAATGTTAATTATTTCAATGGATCATCAATCACTGAAATGGCTAGTGTACTTACAAAATTAAAAAGTATTATTATTCTACATGGGTAACAATGTTGCAAGATTTCAACTTTGTTGTATATCATCATCCGGGACAGCAACGTGGTAATAAAGATAGTTTATCTTACTAGATGGTGAGAAATTCTCTGCTTGTTGAATGTTCAGATTCTAAACGACGTGTAGCTGTAGAAAGTCCTCCCAGCAGCTAACTAGTGGATAAACACTACAGTTGACAAATATGAAACTCCAGAAGAAGCAATGAGGGACCCAGATCTACCTTTGTGCTACTTGTCATGCAGAAAAGGTAAGTGGAATCTTCACAGGATGGAGAAATTATGATTTACAGTCAAAACATGCTATATCACTGCTATTTACCAGATAAATATGACTCCCGATTTGTGAAGCAGCTAATGATACTAATGATTCTGAAGCAGGAGATACTCCGCATTTTGCAAAGACCTAGAAGTCATTTAGGGAGTGTCAAGTGCTACAGCTAATGCGTAAAAGCAGTTTTCTGTTTTTGTTCATACCAAAATGTAAGAGGTGGTATATGTACTGTGCTATGTGTACTGCCCAAAAGAAAATGTGGCTATCCCAGAATAATTTCATCAAAATATCACAAGATCTTCATTAGATAGAATAGCCTTGAACATTGTTTTCAGAAAATGATCAAGATAATTTATATGTGCTTGTTACTGGTTTTTTCAACAAAGATACTGAAGTGTTACCGCTGGTTAACACTTCGACCCACACTGTCACTGACATGTTAGTCGAACAGTAGATAGTACAATTTGGAAAACCTGTATAAATACACAGAGATCAAGGAGCAAACTTCAACAGCCAGTTGTTTGAAGAGTTGTACCAGGTTCTAGGTGTAGTAAAAATTCTCTCTACACACACACTGTCAAGTTTATGTGAACAGATGAGTGAAGCAGCCATTCATCAACAGAAAAAAAAAATAACAAGACAGTAAAGGAATGAAAGTTCCCGTGCAGGAATTAGGTATAACTGGTGTACACACCAGCATTAAAGAAGCCACCTGAGTTCAGTCAGGATTTGTCTTTATCTCATTCTTCAGGAGATGAATCCATCAAACTACAAGTTGTAGAAGTCATGTAGTATGCTTAATTGTTCATTAAATGGTCGGACCAGGAAGCATATGTTAGAGATTGATTATTCAAAAGATAGTGAGAGCACTGTGTCATACTGTCCCAGTCCTTGATGATGATGATGCCAAAAAGTACTTCTATGTCTTATTACAGAGAGCCGAGTAAATTATATTAAAATTTCTTTGAATATGCAAATCATCAAATCATGTAAAACTACAGATTGATAAATTTCGAGAAGGGTATTTGATAGTCCTTTTTGATACAAAATATTCATATTCTGAGATCTTAAAGATGTGTTCAGATCGGAGATTTAGACTTTTCGATATGATAATATTCCTTTGATAGATTGTTTAGGCAGAGTATTCATGATGAAACTTTGTAGAATGAACGGCAACTGCCTGTTGTATAGACACAAGTGTAGAGGACGACGTTTTTAAAGTCTTCCGCTTTTTGTCTTCAGGTTAGTGTGTTCATGGTCTATGGCAGATATTTTGGTGTAAAGTTAATAGTTTAGAGAAAACTATTAATCACCAAGGGTGTTCGAAGATTAGCAATCCTCCTTCACCTTGCTCGAGGTTAAACATTAGAAGTTCGTAAAGTGGACATCGTTCTAATGGGCCAAGTGGGCGAAAAAAAGTATGTATATATAATTAAATCAAAATTGAATACAAACACACACATATATATACACATATACTTTATACATATATACACACATGCACTGGTGGTACTATTGAGGCAAGTGGGCGGAAGTGAAGGCGAGGGCGTAGCAGAGGCTGGTTGTTATTGCAGCAGAAACAAGTCGAGAACGATTGTTGATAAAGTATTGATAGTATTAATTTGTGGAGCTCTAATATAATATAGAATACTGAACAACATCTGGATAATTTTGTATACTTGAATGTATTAAAATTACAATATATATGAGTTCTTTTCATCCATTTTACCAATAAGCATACATTTAGTTTGCCCTACTGAAATCTCATGAAGGCTCAGAGTTGTATATACACTGACTGGATGTAATTCGTCCCATTCAAATAACGAAATATTCCAATTTCTGTCGTCAGAATGTTCCCCACATCAACAGAGCATCTCCAGCAATTGCTCTGTCAGAACAACACAAACAATGATGAGTTCCTTATTTGGTACCCAATATTATTCTAAGTCAGTAGGGAGAGTGAAATACAACTCATAAAACCACATCATAAGCTTCTAATCCTTCATAGTTACAATATGATTTGAGATAAGCAGCTTATGAAGTGGTTTTTGGATAGCATATAACACTTTTCATACGCTGTGGTTCAAAGTTTTCAATCTTGGTTATTGTTGAAATAAACGTTTAATTGGGAGATAGTCTGACTGCCCAATCATCTTTACCTTTAACCAATTACTGGCAGTTGGTGGCAATAGTTTTACGTTTAGAAGACACATTTCTTCTCAAGGTCGCTGTTGATAGACCGTGATGAAATATATTTATGGCACTTTATTAAAGGAAACACTATTTAACAAAGCGTCACCTTTTGTATACAAGCACCAATTATCAGATTACCTTGCGACTTGGAAAGTTCTTACTCTTATCCATTGAATTTCATTTTCTCCATTACATTTTTGTATTTATATTATTCAAACAATTACCTAACCCACCAATTGATCAGGGGTGCATATGCAAGACAGATGTGTGTGTACGCGGATGGGTGCGGAGTTAATAACGTAATAACATGTAGTAGAAGTGAATGCAACAAAATGTTTAAGTAGTTAAAGTACGCCTTTCGTCAGCTTTGGTTTAAAAAATATGTAATGATTTTTCGTAAAGAAAAGCGTTTGAATGTAAATATGTTGAGAATTCTCTTTCTAAACCTAAAAATGAGAAAAAACAAATCTTTTCTTTAATAGAACCTCCAAAAATATATATATTCATTTGTCAGCTGAACTGAGATATGATAGTAACTGAACAGCTTGAATAATTTTTATTAGGATTGAACGCGAATAGTTTATATTTCATGATTCTTAGGAAGTTTCACAAAGAAAACAAAATGTGGCCTATTTGGTAATGTTCTTCTGTCTTTCATATTAGCATATTTACTCTTCCTAAACATAGCTATGCAAAATTCACCATTCGCGCGGAGAGTGTCACGTATTTATCTAAGATAATTTCTTCGAACTTGTCAACGGTGCTGTAATTGTTTTAGCTTTTTCTTATGATACATATCTAACTAATAATGAATTATTAATTTGTGAATTTACCTATAAACTACAATCTGTGTAAATGGCAGCATCTTTTCAGTTAAATTTTATATGGCAATTGTTACAGCACTCAAAACCAAATAAAAAACGCTTTGTTACAACTCACCTTATGACATAATTATAAGAATTGGTATAAATGGATAATGTCCATCAGAAGTTTTCCAAAATAATTATACTCAAACATGAATAACTTTTTATATAAGAAATAATGACATATTTAAGCATAACAATTTAGGTTTCTTATCAACTTGTGCCTTAAAAATATATTTTATATTTCTGCATTATATCCTATTTATCTTGTTTTCTTTCTTAGTTCCATTCGGGTCTAGTTGGTATTGTTTTTCAAGTTCTATTTCTATCTACTTTGCTTGTACAAGAATAGAAACTTTGATCAAAGAATTATTTGATTTTATTTTCATGTAATCCCTGCTTTTACAAATTATTTACTATTTGCAAAAAATACACAATTAGTTGTGCATGTTGATAAATGATAAAACTGATTTTAAGATGCATCATGCATGGTTATATTTTTTGTCTCTATTCTCCCTATCTCTCGTGCGTATATATATATATAATTTCATTTGTATTGTAGCAGGGGCCCCACAATTAATTCTTGCACGTGGTCCTGCACTAGTAGGCTTAAATTCGCAGTAGCTGCTAACAATTTCACTTACCTGCGAATTTCTCTCACAGTACCACACACTCTTGTAACTCTATACTTCATTGAAACATAAACCCAATCCTCACAAAACAAAAATAACAGAGGAGTTGATTAAAAGTTTCAGTTATATGCTAATTCTCTCCATCTTCAGCTATAATGATGCATCTAAGTCTCATTGTTTGTCATCAACTACAAAATGCACCTATATACATGGTAGGTGCACGAGAGAAAACAACAAAATAATTTTCACTATTATAACAACCACCAGCTAAATGAATATTTGTCATGGTAGTGCTGGCATCTGGGGTCGTGAAACCCACTACATTACTTGAACACGAAAATTTAAAGAAACAAAGAATATAGTAAAATTGCATATTTTGCCTGATCTGTATGCTCATGTTAATTTTTGCTGTGTTAGAGCACAAATCCCATACTACACTTCAGGAAGACTTGAATAGACCTATCAGACCATTAAGTACAATCTTGCTTAGTAACGAAACTAAAGTCATAATGACTTATCTGGAAGGATGCAGTTTCACTTAAAAAGTTTAACCTGAGTGTTTAGAAAAAACGACTACAAAATCATTTCAGCATGTTAGTTTTTAACACTTATCTAAGCCTTTCATCTGTCCTAGCTGTGTATCCAGTGAGATTTTCAACTTATGATCAGCTGAAACGAGATTATATGACAGTCCTCTTATTATCATAGCCAACCTGCTCATCCACTCATTCCTGGAGTAACTAATTCTCAATGAGGCTCATCAGTGATGTAGAGCTTAAACTAGCCAATATTTCTGATATGTTTATGTGTGGCATGTGATTGTTGTAGTTCATAACTCACCTTATTGAGCTGTTGATAAAAAAAGATATGGACTAGCCCAATTGTATGTGTGTTTATGGTACAAGATGGCACCATGTATTTTTTATACACCCCTCCCTCAAGTTAATATGTAAATTATTATTTTTATTTTTGCTTTAAGTTTGGACACAGAAAGCTACTCAAGTAACAATACCTAACTTTTTCTTACTATATATATATATATATATTTTCCAAGGAACTGGTTCAGTAATTAGTCATTAACTACGTTCTCTTGCAGGAAAGATATCTAGTTATGTCCAAAAATAAACAACTCTTTTCTGTCGATGAATCGTTTAATGGCTCCGCCCTTACATTTTAATTACAGTTGACAGAGGTTATATGCGTAAAGAGCATGGCATCTGCATTCTAGCTTTGTATTTATCATTATCATATGTTTTCGTATTTAAAGCCAGTTTTCCCCTGTTAAGCAAATTTTGTAATATTGGTCAAGATTTCGACTAAGATTCAGATTTTTGGTAAGATTTTAGATTTGATTTAGATTCTGTAAGACTTAGTTTTCATTTCACTTATTTGCAGACTTAGATATTTTGGTATTTTAATGTGAAAAGTTAATATCAGGCTTTTTAAATCTTAAACAGAGGTGGTTTTCACTTTTAGCACTTAGTTCCACTTCTTTCTTTTTCCTTATGGAGGGTGGGGGTGGATGACAGTGGACTAGAGAAAATAAGTTACAACATTTTCCATTTTTCCATATCTCTCTCTTTCCAGTCCAATCATATATTATGAACAGTTGCGCCCTGTTTTGTTTCATTGTTTTTATGTTTCATTGATTTTGTTAATTAATTGACTATTGTAAGTTTTACCTCTTTCTGCATTGACCTAAACTTCTAGACGTATTCTTGGAGCATCATTCCTTGCCAGATAGGAACGTTCTTGATTGTTTCAATGGTTTACTCAATTGAGGTAAAACGCTAGCTGCTCTGCCTGGTAGCATTCTGGCACTTGGTGGCAATTTCATCCTCTATTCACATCTTGTCACTCTCATTCATGATGAGTAGCTCCAATTAGTATATTGCAATGCCTGAGCTAATTAATAAGCACTTTGGAGTCGCGTAAAAACTATGCCAGTAAGTCCCAGGACGTTCAGGCTACTCAATGTTACCATGCATGTCTTGGTTTCTTCGTCACCCTCTTCTGTAATAGGAGTCAACCAACAGAAGTTGTATAAAGAAGTGTGCTTTCTCTAGCCTCCAACCAATCTCTTGATCTTGAGGATGGATAATAAATGTGTATATAGTTGTCACTATTGTCAGAAAAAGGTCTTGGACTACGAAAGTACTTCTCCTAATCCTTTCTGGATCCTTTGATAATGTCCTAGTCTCAGCTGTAACTTCCTCATCTCCACCATAAAATTCTACATGGTCTTAAAAAGTGACCTTCTTTACCAATAATATTTTACAAACTTTATAGTCCCAGCGAATGAAACAGAAAATTAAACATACTCAAAATAAACTTGAAGATAAACTCCTTTGGACACGACAAGAAAATATAACTGGATAATCAGTTTGTGGTGTTCAAGAACACTGATATCCATCAGGTAGTTTCAAGTCGACATAATTACTGTAACGGTTTAAAATAACAAGCTACTACAACCAGTGTTCAACAGAAATCAATTCATTAAAATGTAACAACACTTGGAATAAAATTTAGCAATTACCAAAAACACAGTCAATAAACACTTGCCTGACCAGGTTTTGATCCTAATGTTAATGACCAATAAACTATAAATATCAATATTAATTATTTAGGAAATAAAATCAGGAAAACGAACTAGAAGAAGAAATAAGCTAATTCCAAAAAAAACAAAACAAAAAAAAACATAATATTCCAAAAGCACTTTTCTATACTAATAACAATATCGAGTGACAAACAGCAATAATTCACTAATTATCACGTGACTCAGTTTATGAAATTTATGGAAAGATATTTATTGACTCCATTAAGTCACAAGAGTGCATCTCATGTGATTATATATTTACATAATATTTCGCTACATTAATAATATCTGTATGTCACCACTAGGGAAGCTGGGGCCAGTTTCATAATACATGCGTATTTACTCAAAGTAAACATGATCAGCTAGAAGGTAAGTTAACATTTTCATGTAAATAAAAACTCATAGATAAACTAAACGATAAAAGGAATAATAAATTAAAGATAAACAAAACCATAACAAACAAACAAAAAATGATTCACTATCTCACAACACAGGTTATGAAAATGTAATGTGGAGAATAATTTCGAACATGGACAGCCCAGCAAAAACAAGCAAATAAAAGAGAATGAATCAAATCAAATCTTTAGTCATAAAATAATAATATGGTGCAAATCTTTGACTAAAGTCTGATTTATATCTCGACATATGACAGGTTGTGGGAGGCAGAGGGAGGGCTTCTAAAACGTTGTTTCGAGGGTATTTTATGTAGTGTAGATATAGTAGAGTAGTTATTTAATTGGATATTTCTGGCTGTTGATGGTGTTATACTAAAACGATTGTGAATATGCAAATCATCAAGCCACGTGAAACAATGATTAATATAAAGTCTTGGTAGAATGGCATATATAAAAAATACATTTGACATTGTTTGGCATCGTATCGGTAGTGTTATGTCGCCAAATAATGATTGCTTTTGGTAAGGGTATGTAACAGCCTTTTCCAACACAAAATATTCATAAACGTAGATCATAAAGATGTGTTAAGATCGGGAACTTAAAGTTTCCAAGATAGCGATATCTCTCGTACTTTATGACATTGGAAAACAAAGTAATATGGATCAACTTGTGGAATCAGGACCGTTCAGAAAGAGACTTGTGACAAGTTGCACCCCAGTTGTGGTAGCACAGTGTGGCGTCTTAAAACAGATGGAAATCCATGAATACAAAAATTAATGGCAAAAACCTTTGACATGTCTTAGACAATAGTATTCAATGTAATCAAGAAGGATCACTTTGTGGAAAAGTGACACAAGTCACGTGTGCACAAGTTGCTTCCACGAAATATTCGTTCCACTAGTGCATACCTCAAACAACTGGAGAATGAAACGAATGTTCATTCTGTCTCGTACGATGACGTATCAGTCAAATCGTCTATGGAAACCATGCAGGGATAAGTGACGTGTTTTTGACATGACACCCTTCCACTGAGGCTAAACAACAGTGCTATTGCCCAAGATGCATAGCCATCAGATAGAGTATTATTAAACGTAACAACATGGCTTTTAATGATGTGGTAAGGTTCCAAAATAGTTTTAATATAACATACTCAACTTCTGTATACTGAGGCCTTATATAGGTCGAAGTCCTGATAGGACAAGAAAAAAAGCTTCAAGAATGAGAATATCACACTATAAATTCATACCTCGTTCCTTTGTTGTATCCACAATCCTTAGATTATCGATGCCAACTATTATTCAAAACAAGCATATTCAAGAAAGAGAGCCCTCAACTCATATTAACTTGTCCAAGTTTCTGTACCATCCTTGAAACGAGCATAATGTCATCATAAAAGGCCAAAACAAGACATCACCAATCAGACACGAACTTCTATGGAAAAATGTTGTAGTATGTAACATTTATCATACGAGAGAAATTAGTCTGAACCGCTAACTGGAGGCTTGGAGAATAGTGGACTATGAACCATATTGATTTCTCCAATCTACAACTGTGACCGAGAAAGTCTTGACACCAACAGAAATGCAAGTGCAGGAATGTTTACTCGCGAAAAAACAGTCATAATACAATAGATTTACCTGAGCTCTGGCTCTTGTATGGGGCTTTTGGCTATTAAGGAGTTTTCCCCAACCATGTGAGATGATTCTACTGTCTGCTAGGTCTACTGGGAAATTGTGAATTCCCCACAACAGGGCACACCATTGTGTTGTTGCTTCTACTGATAGGTTTTGACTTAAAGCAGGACTTAAGAAAAAGTCAGAATTCAAAATACCAGATGAAAAACAATTCCATTTGGTTAGAGAGTGAGTTAAACTCATAGTGGTCTGAATGCAAAAACATTTTGTCCTGAAAAGTCCCCCCAGGGATGAAGTGGGACAACAAAAAACAAAAGTATGTGCTCATACTTAACATAATCAGTACTATGTACAGACAACTCGGTTGATGCTGACATCCTCAAGTTTGAACTTGACTTTTAATTATCTGTACTCTCCAAGGTCGTCACACCCATGACGATGATTCACAGCTATCCTGTAACCCCATTGCATTTTCTTCATTACCATCTGATTGTTACACCAATAAAACCGGGGTCCAGTAGAAAGGAAATGGGAGGGATAAACTGAATTGTAATTACCTATATAAATGACCAACAATACATCTAACGGCACTTGGATGTTGGTCTAGTTACTTCAACTATTGAAACTCAATCACACCAAAATCTCGTCGTCGCCTCTATCTCATTCAGATATAAGTTAAGCACACAGGAGAATTTATATACCTCACAGGCAGTTGTTACTCTTCACTTCCAGCACTCATGCAAAGTCTTCATTTTCATATACTATAGCTGATCTTCCATCGTAAAAGAATGCTCAAAAATTATGTACAAAACTGGGTACTTTGAGAATATTTCAATCTGATGATCGAAATTATCATCATAATTAAACAAAACCTGAGTGCATCAAGCTTACATTTATTTTGACTTTTTCATTGTTTATGAATTTCAATTTTCACAGATTGTTTCACCTCACTCACTTAAAGTTCAGCTTGGACAACTAAAAGGCTGTCAATCAAAACTCGCAACCACACAGCAAGGTTCAAGCAGTTTTCCATCTTCTCCAATTCTTAGAGGTCTATAAGCAGGAATATGGCTTAGTTAATATTTACTGGGTAATGTTATTGGTGTGGTGGGACTCGTAAGAATAAGTTGATGAACTTGGCGTGTAAACATTATACCGATTCAATAGAAGATTTTTCATTCGTTTTTGAACGTTTGTCTGTGTATCAGCTTGGATCATCTTCTGCAAGGATTTGCGGAAAGAAAAGGTGTTCTGCAGAGGGGTAATTGCCATACACTGACGACAGAGGAATTCCAAGTCATCAGTGCTCCATTCCCACATGGATACACGTGATACATTGATCCAACAGCAACACTTGTCACGCTGAATTAACACCTTTTTGCACTCTGAAGCACAAAATACATATAGATAAGGTGGAGTTTTGCAAACGTAATTTTCTCAGAAGGCATGTTTGTCTAACCTGCTTTTCACAGTAAAAATGTGATCACAGTAATCTTTTACCTAGTTCTCTGAAATAGTACTAATGTAACCTTTTTCCGCATTTACCATAATACTTAACGATGCTTTGTACCATCATATTTCGCTTGGCTTTATTTTGTTTTGTTTAATCTTTTAAATTTTTGCTAATTCTAAGATTCATATAATCTTGTCTTTTAATTTTTAATAATATGTTATTCTCTCAGATATAACTTGCTACGTAAAACCTCTATTTTGCCCAATTTATAGTTATACAACTTATATTTCTAATTATCTCCTTATTTCCAGGGTAAGGGATAGAGAATTATCTGTGTTATTTATAATAAACTGTGTTTTTTCTTCTTTTTTGTCATGTAGTACATTTATTTGCGTATTTCTATTCATACAAGAGAAAGAGGTGTACAATCAATGATAAAATACATTTACACGAAGATCACACCAATGCACCGACAGAGCGGGTTCCTGTTAGGCACGAAAGATACAGGCGAGAATAGGGAAGAAACACGTGAAAGAGGGAGAGATAAGATCATAATATGATAAGTTCTCTATGCTTATTTCCATTGCCCGTGTTGTATGAAAATTCATTAATGAACTTACGTTTAGTAATCCTAATTTATATTCACAAGTTAAAAAGGTTTCTTCTTGGGATTTATTGCATTGAAAAGCAATGAAGTGCACTGCCACAAATTATATGATTTGTCTGAGTTTACTTTGTAAGTTGGGTTTTCTGAAAATAGAATGTGTTGTTGTTTATGCTATTTAAGGATTGTTTGTGGTAGTATGTGGTAAGTTTGTGTAAATGTGCGGTATTTTGCAGTAATTGGTAGGACCCATTGGGGGTATAGATTTAAAGTAGCTTAGCAGATTACTAATCTCAAGTTGTTGAAGGTTGTTATCAAAACACAAGTGTGTTTGTTATTTAAAAAGCGATTGGTAATAATCTTCCTTTGTTGTCCTGACAGGAACATTTTTGGTAACTTTTCGTAAAGCATTATGGTAAATGTAACAAAACGTTACCTGAGTAATGTTTCAAAGCACTGGAAAAGGCATTACTGTGAAGATGTGGTTTTCATGAGATCAAGTAATCTTCTATCTTTGTTAACAATCACTGTTTGAGTAAATATTGTCAAGGACAGCAAGTTAACTTGTTACAAGTTACAAAGTAATCCCTATAGAACCTTTTTTCTTTTGTACATTTTATTCACTTATTTTTGTCCTAAAGTCCTGGGTAATATGTTCACACATTTCATTGCTTGGTTGTGTTCATTCATGTGAAGTTATATGATTTTAATCTCACACTTCACTTTCATCCTTGTACTTTAATACTTATTATTTACTAGCTGGAGTACCGTCCTCTGAACAGAAATTATGTAAAATCATGATTAATGAAAGGTTATCTTAGGATATGAAAAGTTGCTCCTTTATATGTAATTGTAAAAAATGCAAAAACGCCAATAAAAAGTGTAAAACACAAATTGTAAAACCGCAACTTTGCATGTATCTCCGAATGGACTCAACAAACCTTCATGCCAAATTTAGTGAAGATCCATCAACAGGGGCGAAGTAGTAGTAAAAAACGCCAAAACGCTCATAAAAATTGCAAAATGCAAAACCGAACATTTCTATGTATCTCCCCATGGACCCAATGAACCTCCATACCAATTTCGGAGAAGATCCATTCACATCCTACGAAGTAGTTATATGGACATACCACACAGTCCTATTATATTTATATAGATTTTTGCTTAAGCCATAATTACTCACAGTCTGTTAACACCTTTCTTTATTGCTATTTATTGTTAATTTTAGGTCATTAGAATAACTGAGTAACAGAAGCCACGAGAGGGTTTGGCATATTGTATTAACCTGCGCAATTGCAAGAATTGAGGAAACTGAATTTGCTGGTTTGATAGTATTCTGTAAAAATGCTTGTCATATTGATGTTTCAGAGACTATCTGATCATATTTTGCTTATATCTGCGGAAGCCTGTCGGACTTTGCAGCGACTTTGTGGTAACTAGTAAGACCGTCCGTCAAACGCCACTCTTTTCGAAAGTTGTTTACATTACTTCAGTCTCATGCAGAGTAACAGTCATGTAAGCCTACCCTTCCATCTTACATCAAGTAATGAGTCAGCATTGTTTGGCCTTGTCATGAGAATCCTGTGGTTTCACTATATTTATCTTTGTGCTGTCTGCCCTCAGAGAACGTACCATACACGCATTCTAAATCAGTGTGTAGTGCTGACATAAAACGTGATATATGTGTTGTAATCAAACTGCAGTTGGCTACATACAAAAGAAAAATGAGCTGAACTATGGACATTATTGATGTTATTGATACAAACGTCGTTGAATAGTCTTCTCGGCCATACTATCAACTGTACGTGTAACGACACAACACTGTTACTGTGATTCAACATGACAAATCTGGTCTCCTTTTCCGGATTTTCTTCGTCGAAAAAATTTACGAGTTTTATACTGTTATATCAGTATGTGACTTTTACATTTTACACTTCTATAACTAGACAAATAATATATCTTTATTCAGGTATATTTAGGTAAATTTTTCATGCATTTTAATACAGGCGTTATGATTTACTGGTATTAGTAAATAAGTATTATAAATCGTTCAGATTGTAGTTATGAGTTTCTACAATGACCATTCCATATATATTTATACTTGTTTGACCATCCTGAGATTTGGATTGTACCAAAAGTGAAGAGGTTGTAAATAGACGTTAATAAAGTTTGCTTGTATAAAATGAAATGAACACTGACATGGATAATTTAGAACTGTGAGATATCATTAGAGATTTAGTATAAATTAACAGTGTAGTATAAATATAATTCAACTGTCTTTTGTAAGGTGAAAAGTATTTTGATCCTCTCTAGTCTAGAAGCCAGTTAGATCCTAATGACATACACTATTGTAGAGTAAGCCCCAGAAAGTTTTGTTTGTATTTAATAAAGACTTTATTATTCCACATAAGTTTGAAGTTGAGTCTTTCCATTGATGTCCATGTTAATTTTATTCTTTGCAATATAATTGATTCCATACTATTTTTAGGAGCTTAATATTTACCAGTTAACTTTTGTTTTACCTGGAAATATCACAGTGAATCTTAGAAGTAAATAGTTTATTTATTTTGTTGAATTTCGCGCAAAGTTCGAGGGTTGTTTGCGCTAGCTTTCCCCATTTTGAAGTGTTAGACTAGAAGGAAGGCAGCTAGTCAAAACCATCCACTGTCAGTACTTTGGCTACTCTATCAATGAATAGTGAGATGGACTGTCACATTATAACGCCCTTAAGAAAGAGCATATTCAATGACGGAGTTAGATCTCGCGACACGCAGATTGCGAGTCGAGTGCCATAACCAACAGACCATGCCAAGTCAAAAGTAAATAATTTCCTTCCCTGCAGTCGTATCTGTGAATGACATGCCTTTCCTTTCGTTAATCTTTCACAGTGTCTGTGGTCCAGTAATGAGGTTAGACACCAGGATCCCCAGTGCTAAATAATGTTTGCAAATGATAAATTCTTGGTATGTTCTGAGCCATCTGAGAATAGATACCTTGCGAAGCTGAATAGATAGCCTTCTTAGTTATGCAACTTATTCAAATAAGTATGATAAAACGTATGCTACCAACTTTTCGAAAATATTGTTACTAATCTTAATATCCTTACAGAGCACTAAAACAAAAAATGAAGAAAAAACATGTTTTAGCATTATACCAATAACTCAAATACATCCTAGAGTGTTGAAACGAGTCGCATCCTTCGTTCAGATTAATCTATATAAAATGGTGCCTATATAGGATGTACTCTTTATTAAATGTTTTATATTTACAGTAAGAGCAGCAATAAATTTACTACTTTTAAATTTTTTATTTCTTTTAATCTATAACACATATTCAATTGTGAGTTTTTTCATGCAGTCTAGTGCTTTGTGGTGTTATAGCATTTAGAAAAACTGTAGTAATTCTTTAGATTTGGTCAAAAGTTCGGTGCTGTATATGTTGTCAGAGTTACTACCATGAATAAACATTGAATATTAAAGATCATACACACTAGTTGTTATCATAAAAGCTTAAAATAAGTTATAAGTAACTAATATTAAATCAAGTAGTGTAAACCTGAATAACTGAACTTACGATTTACATTAGGAAAAATAAACTGTGGAAATATGCTTACTAGTCTAGCATGATTTTACAGACGAAACAAGGCATTATGAGAAAGATGTCTTCACTGGAGTGAACCGGAATAAAGCTCTGAAAAACAAATCACATAAATAGTTGACTCATGGTCCACACGAGTGGAAGCACAGGATTCTCTGAAAAAAGCTTTCAACCCTCACAAAACAAGCGAACGGTGTAATGAAGTTGAAGAAGAAATATAAAACACAAAGTTCCAATCTTAGGACAGCATTTCCAGTGATAAAAAAGTTCAAAGTTCCCCATGACAAATACAGGAACTAAAAATCTACAAATATAATACACGAGATTGGGTATGAAGTAACGGCTTAACATAACGGATCTGTTCAAACTTTATGGTTAGTTACTCTACCGGCGCATTTAGTTTTCCACTAAACCAGGCGCTTTGGAGAAAGCTTTGTCTTATAACAGGCACAACTTTATGATGCTAAGTGAGACAGTACAAAATGTTAGGATTCAATACTTAGAGGTTTGGCTGGAAGAGCTAGGAAAAACATACAGACAGATGACGAATCGCGAATTTTGAAGTCGACGTATTTTCGCGTATTGTATGGAAAACTCATCAGTTATGTTGTACATAACTTTGAAGTTTTCGCGTGGTAAGTATTGAAAGTGTGTAATGTCAAAATGAAAGTGAAACTTGTTTTCCATTGATTTGAAAACACATATACATGCTTTAGATGTCCCACTTTACAAGTAAATATGAAATGTAATTATAGAAAAGTTTGAATTCCAAGTCTTGTTTTGACGTTGTATTAACTTTCTTCTAATTATATGTAAGAACAGTTATTGAAAGTATCATTTATTGGCAAAAAATAAATTACTACAACTTTGATTGAAATATATAATATTGTAATACCAGCCACGAAGATTTTGTTTTCTGAGATTGATGTGTTTTAGGAAACGCTCTTTTAATTCTCACGCCCAGATTTTGTCAAATACAAATAATAACATCCTTACAAGCTATAAAAAATACTACTGCCACATACAAAATGCTAAATATCTAGTAATAAAATTCAACAAGTGTGCTTATAATAGTTATCATGTTACCTAAAATACATACACATGACTTCTAAAACTTCAAGGTTTTTCAGTATTATCAATGTTCATGTTCGTGTGGAATGAATTCATAGAGAAAAGGGGAGTCGTAAAAGTAATGCGCATCCCGAATGTGACGTATTACTCTTCCATTAAGCAGTTTCTGGCCATATTCCTCGGCTTCATAGCAATTGTGGGCAAGGCCAACTTTAATCAACCAGTCGACCAACTGTTTTCCACTGAACACCGATTTAAAGGTGCGATTCTTCCAGCTACAAATATATAAAAATATACTGTTCTTTATATATAAAATCAGATTGCAATAACGTAAAGAGAACACTTTTTATTTGCTATATAACTAAGTTAAGTGATGTCAGTTCTTGTATTATGTGAACATATTGTATTATTGAAAGTTTGAAATATCTGACTTTAATTATCGATTTTACAAAACATTTTCCCCTACGTTCTAATTCATTTGTGGTTAAATACTATTTTTATATTACTCTAATCAATTTAGGATAACTTAGTTATTCTACATAATTTGTTTAGAAGCAATCATCATATGCAATATGCTTAAAAATTAACAGAAGCCTCTATTACAATGTCCTACAGATATATATACTTTTCTGTCTAAAATCAATAGAATTAGTAGGTATCGAGATAAAATGATTAGATTTATGTTGTTGATTTTAGTAGTATGTAAACATTAAACACGACAAATTATTAGCTGCAACTATGATATAGCAGTTCCTGATCATTATGAGTTTTTCTGATTGGGATATTGAGTTTTCTTGAATTTAACAAAATATAAAATAGGAAAGAATGACGGTGTTTTTCATTTATCATCATAACAATACACAATGTGAGAATTTCGTCGGAACAGTAATAACAGGAACAAACTTTTAAACAAGAAAAAACATGAAATATAAATAACATTCAGAATGGCTGGTTTTGAAAGTTTTTTTAAGAGATAAATATACCTATCAAAAGCGAAATTCTTATCTGATTGAATTGAAGAAAGAGGCTAAACACTAAGTTTAACTATAAGAAAAAACACTATTAGTTCTGTGACACAAAACAGCAAGATAACACCAGAGATATTCAGCCAGTAAGATGAGTACACAAGACGAGAAATGATCATACTTCTATTGCTGGATAAGACTGAAAGATTCAACTACTATACACGTATTCGAAAAAAAGTTAGTCCTTTCACATTGCATATTTTATATACATTACTTGAACACTTTCATTAACTAAAATAGGAAAGACAGGGTATTTGGATTCTTTTAAATCTTTACACACTGAGTGACTACGACAGTAATAAGGTCAATTTAGATAAAAACATTCACCAACATATATACAATGATGTAGTGCTAAATTGCCCAGTACCACAGCCCTACAAAAATTTGTCAGATGAGTGACGTCATCATAAGAGTAAATATCTCAAAAACTAATTTCAATTGTTGTGAGTCCATCTTAAGTAAAGAAAATATAATCGACATCAATTATTTGAGACTACTTACCTTAGGGATAAAGTGAATAAACATAAAACTCACAACTCAACATCCTTTAAGTTAAGCAGCAAGGCAAAAAACAACTGTATACCAAATAGAAACTACTAACATTAAAACAAGTTTTAAAATCGCATATCTTATTAATCTACTCTCATTCTAACTGCATTACAATATTAACAACCTTAACTTTTATGATGTCTTTCATACCTTCTATCCTGCCAACGAATAGCTAAAAAATCGATCTTCATTGTATATTATGTAAATAATAACTCTTTTAAAATGTGCATTTTAAACTCACAGTATAACTGTAAAATGTACTTTTATAAAGTGCTTGAATACCATATTCGTGTGTCTTAATAGCAATGTGACGTGTGACTAAAATCATTTCACCATTTTAACGCTCTGATATCTGCTCTTGAGCCGGAATGGTCACATTGTGCCTGACGCCAGCTCCTGAGGGAAAGTAACAGAGTGTGTTTTCTGGGAAGTCTAAGAGAGCTCTATTAGTGGACCCGGGGATCGCAGACAGCTACAGTATTCTCTGGCACTCTGAGTAATTGGTTGTGAAAAATACTTAATTTCAGGTGTAAAGTGAATAACTTTTTTGTATAAATATTTTTAGTTTTTGAAGTGTCAGGATTCAGTTTCAATTTCAAATGCCGGAGCGGTACTCTGGTATACTCCAGCAGCACTACACCACTGCGTATATAACAATGGAAATTTTTGGTAAACGAAAAATGTTCCTTTTTTTACACTGAAAGAAAAACTGGAATGTTTCAATTATTAAGTATTATTATTCCCCTATTACGTATAATTGATGAAGTTCAAGCTTCAAATATTATTCGTGATTTAGGCTATAATGTGCAAAACTTGCATAGAAAACATGGTAACAAAACATAACGTTAGGCTGTATAAATACAACAGCATTAAATTTTTCTTATGTGCAAAACATAAGGTTCACCAGCTTTACTTCATGGTCTTCGCTATATAAACGAAAAGGGGAACATTACTATGGCATTATAATAAACTAATTTCAACTAAATCAATAATAGATGTACCTATTAAATATACGTGATATATCTAACGTATCGAGTCTTAGAAGCATTTATATACGTTGGAACTCGACTTTTGGGTATTATCAAAATGTTAGTGTGAGAAGTTACAAATCTTGACATTTACTTATAATACTCTAAATACACTTTTTATAGTAATTGGCATGCTTATTATTAATTCATGAGACTACTTTTTCATAAAATTGCGCTCGATACAGTGATGATTCTATAGAAGTCAAACTAACTTTCATTATTGAATCGACATTTGTGATAATAGATAAATAGACAACAACAAAGTCGAAGTCACAAAACTCACGTGATGTCTTTCGGCAATTGTTGTATGACGCTATCAAAATGGTATGTAACAAACTGATAGCAAACATGACAAGTCTCCTGATCCAGTTCATCTACAGGTGGCAGCACTGGAGTTTCCTTACCATATCGTAAGTTTCTCCAACTAAAAGCACACATAATTGGTTTCAATATATATGTATATAATATTCAGCCTTATTTTTTTAAGTGACGTCTAATGCATTTTAGAAATAAAGAATATGACCTTTTATAGTTAAGATATCTTATTTAAGTTGAACACATCAAGTTTCTGAATGGAGATATACTCGTTTTTTTAACTCTATAGTCGGGAGTCAATCATACAGACATTTGTGGCTGTTTTGTTCATCACAATATCAGGCAAAAGAAAAAAGCATTAATTTAGTATTAGAACTTTTCAAGAATACAACTTTTATGCTCATCGGTTCGTAGTTCAACTCTTGCTGAGAAGTCAATTTCAAAATGAGTTCTTCCCCCCGTTTATGTCAAGATTTTGGTGAAAGTTAATTGTTTTTTGCAGAGTAATTTCCTTAGAAGACCTATTTTCAGTGCTAAACTGGTCCATATACATTGATATTATGTCCAAAGTCATGTTTACCCAAGTCCCAGTTGCAAGTGCAAGATTGAAAGGTGTGAGCTTTGCATGAAATGCAAACATTAGGGATACAGTCACAATGGGATTCTTGTTAAAGTTAAATCAATCCAAAAGAAAAGTCGTAAAAAAACATTAAAAATATAAAAAGAAAACTGCGAAGCAAACGTAATGATAAGAGTGAGATACTTTATTCTCCTCATTGTAACTACCTTTATTATCATAGATCGTTCAGTGACTAAAAGAGTTAAATATGATTGAACTGATCTTAACCAACGAAAGGCATAAGAAGTAGTTGAAGAATATTTATTGGTGTTTCTGCTGAGTTCGCAGTGTCCTAAACAGCACGAACACGTTGAAACAGTTCTTACAGTGTATATCAAGGTCTAAATGGAATGGTCCTGAGCAAATGTAACCTTGCTTTGGGAAAACTTTAAGTTAACACCAAAACAATATTGTGGAAGTTTCATTGCTTTTTTTTTTGAAGCAGTAAGTTGAACCTTACACTTATGCAAATATTTTTATGGGAGACTGGTCTGGCAGATTTTCTCTTACTCTAAGTTACTACCAAAACAGGACAATTTTTGTACGATCACTCATGATTTTATGGTTAACACACACATTTTAATATCAAGTACATTATTGATGCACCAGGCAAATGAACAGTTAAAAAATAAAGTTAAAAATCTACCATACGGTTTTATACCCACTAATGTTTTCTTCAGTGGCTTCTAAATATCGTGTATAATGTGAATGCTTAATATAGTTATGGTAATAACAAATGGTATTCTGATAATGCTTGGAGACGGCTTGAATGGGTAACAAAGAAAAATTTTATTATAAGTTTAACATAACAGCAAATGTACAACGTTTCGACAAGGTTTTGTACTAAATACCTGAAAACTGGTTTCAGTTTTTCGTTAACTTAACCTTCACAAATTTTGGAATGAGCTTTTCAGAGTGGCACTGTCT
>NW_013665843.1:422937-443666 GCF_000517525.1 Limulus polyphemus | reverse complement strand
AGACAGTGCCACTCTGAAAAGCTCATTCCAAAATTTGTGAAGGTTAAGTTAACGAAAAACTGAAACCAGTTTTCAGGTATTTAGTACAAAACCTTGTCGAAACGTTGTACATTTGCTGTTATGTTAAACTTATATTAAAGTTTTTCTTCATTACCCATTCAAGCCGTCTCCAAGCATTATTAGTCTGAAAGTGGGTTCCTCGTCATCAAACATGGTATTTTGGTAGTATAGAAAAGCTATTTCGTCTGTTCTTGTGATTTCTCTCTCTAAAGTGTACATCATGACACATGAAATGTGTAGAAATTTCCTATATACTTTGCTACGATTTTATCATTTTCAAACCTGAATTATAGGCTTCCGTAAGAATGTATATGAGGCATTTATACGTCGATAATTGATATCATGTTTTTATTTTTGAATATTTAAAAATCGCCCTGCCTTGCCACAGTATGCACTCAGATAATTTCTGTAATCATTTTCTAAACGTTACCCATGCAATTTGCCGAGTTACAGGACCATTCGGATGTACTAAAATTTTACGTAAAATCTGGTTTTAGCTACTTCGAAAGCTATATTCATAGAAATAGACATAGATCATGTTATAACATGAAACAATATAATTTATTCTTAATTTTTTCAATAGTTACAGTTTTAAGGTAATTTGTGAACTCAAAGCTATTAGTTATATGGTAAGGGTTATTTCCTGTTAAAGGGCCTAATATATTTGCTAAATATTTGAAAAGATTATACGTGGGTGAGTTAGTAAAACTCACAATTAATCGAAGAGGGGTATTTCTTGAGTTGCGATATAAATGAGTTGTTGTTTGTTACTAAGCACAAAGCTACACAAAGGGCTATCTGTGCTCTTTCCCCACGGGTATCGAAACCCGGTTTCTAGCAGTATAAGTCCGCAGACATACCGCTGTGCCACTGTAGGGCATATAAATAAGAGATATATTCATTTGTTGATCTCAGTTGAGTATCTAGGCGTCATCCGATACCAAGGGGTGTCGTTTTAAATTTAATATGTTAGTTTTTCTTTTATGAGACAGAAGTGAGATGTTTAATTTTTTTTTTCATTAAGATAGAATCACTTGATAAATTATCAAACTTCGTGCGGAAATAGCTGCTTCTCTTCCTCTATCGGCTGATAAAATTTCGATATCATTGTTATTATTCAGTTTGTTGTTAGCTATATGTTCTTGTTTAGTTAAATTTAAGTAGAAAAGGTGGTAAAAAGGTAGACTTCTATTTATAATTTCTCTAACTGTAGTTTATACTTCAGCTTGTCTTAATGTACTTTCTACGGATCCTAGAACGTTTGTAGGATGTATTGTTTCTGAACCAACTGGAGATTATAATCCTTTTGTTAATCAATGAAACTGAGATTTACTTCAAACAACTGTAGAAACATATACTACCCATTGATTATCAAAGGATTTGATTATTTGTATGCTCTGTTTACATATTTTTAAAGTTTTAAAATATCCTTCTTTTCGTGTGTTTTTCTCTTGTTCTTTGCTTTTGAGGTCAGTAATTATGTTTACTACCTTATTCTGATAGTTTTCAATCACGTGATTCACGGAATCAGGAATTCAGGCTTATAAATTCTGTCGACTAAATTCAAGACTATTTCACGATTATAAGAAGATTTCACCGGTGGTTTTAAAAAAAAGCTCTAAGGAACTGTACAAAAGTATTTACAACGGTGATTGAAATTTAATTGCATGTTGTTCAAACCGCACGATTTTTAACCTGGTTGATATTAATCTTCTAAAAAGACTGACCGTTTTTGTCTATGTCATGTACGGATTTTTTGCAGTTACGTGTCTAACACTTGGCAACATAGCAATTTCAATTATTAAAGGTCAAGCTTGACAGTGAGGATAACACATTCCTTACAACATTAAGTTTCTATACTACAGTATTAACAATGAAATTGTATACTGCAAACAACACTCATTTACATTGCTTAATTAATTAATTAATGTACGGTAGAAAGTACTCAAAAGTTTAAATTAATCTATCGTGTTTTGCGTCAAATATTATATTGATAATTCTAACCCTAATTTATCAAACCTTTTTTAAACCAAATTCTTTTGAACTACAACTTTTCACAGAAGATACAATAATTTCCCAAGAAGATTAGTAAAAGTAGATGGAAAAACACAAGATCATTTTCAGTACTTAGTGTCTTTGAAAACAATTTAGAAGATGTTAACAAACAGTAAGCTCAGGGAACTGGATGAATCTGCCTAGTCCCCTACATTTTATCTCACAAACTAAAACGCATATTTAGTTATGCTACCAGAGAAGAATATGACGTTGATTCCACACACTGAACATGATTTCCTTCATGACTACTTCTGCTTGGGTGAGTTTTTAGCTTAGTTGTATCAACAAAACTACAGTAGAAGTAGCGCACAGGTAAAGATCTGAAATAAAGACGTTGGAATGTCCATGAGTGACATTGTAATATAATGTAAAAGTTCGCCATATCTTCTTTTCTTTGTGTTGATACTAAAGTAATCTAAGATTATTACCAGATAATGACTTTAAGTTAATATGCAATTTGTTCACACGTCACTACAGTTTTCATGCCTCTTGTCCTCGTGATGAAATCAACAATGAAATAAAACCTCCCAGTAACATATTGTCAGCATAATACAGTAACTATTGATCACTTTGTTACTGTCTATCTAATCGCCAGTTCTATTTCGTCTGTAGATTTTGTGTTATTAAGCTATTTTTTATATCATTGCCATCTTCTCTCTTGTAGGGAAAATGTAGAATGCATACAATAATATAACTAATAAAATGCACTACAACAGTAATGAAACAATGAATTGTGGACTAATGACACTACAGAGGCGTACGTCATCAAATAGATATCATTTGTGCAAGTAACAAGACACCAATGCTGCCATGATTCAATTTTTCCTATAATTGAAGACTTATTTCATATCTATTGTTCTTTCGCCATTCTTTGGCTCTGGTCCAGCAGTGAGACTCACGGAACCACGACACCTGGTGATTTATGCAACAGAGAAACACATAGTTTATCCTTCGAACCTAAAGAAGCTAATTTCTGGTGAATAACTGCAATGATGGTTGCAGGTTTTCTTCACTTCTATAACTTATTTTATGTTACAACTTTAATTATTGTTGTACTATCCCTTTTTCCCCTAGAGGCGTTTCATGAGTTCACTTGGCAAACAGTAGATGATCTGCAATATGAGGCTTAAATTTTCTTATGGTGATACCGCGGATCTACAGTTTAGTTGAGTTGAGCTCATTGAGGTGCTATAAGAAATCGTGCGTAATAAGCCCATGCATGTGATTAATGTTCCTATGAACGTGAGAGATTATGATCAGGATCTGACATGCAGTATGATGACAGCATTTACTTGTGACCTACCATATTAACTTTTCTTGAATGCTTCAAGATAGAATGCTGGAGGCTGACTTGACCAACAGTGCTTCGCAAACTTCTCCATTAAATATCAAACTTTGCTACTGCTTTCCATGTTCTTAAAAACACTAAATGGTTGGCCACATTACCGAAAATTTTCTCATCTTTTTTTAAACTGCAATATTTTTGAATAAGAATAACTAGCCACAGTTGTCTATTGAATATTTGCAATCGAGGACCAAAGATTTAGTTATCAAAAATAAAATTACACATTTAATTGACCAACTGAAGAGACCAAGCCAGAAGTATAACGTAAAGCTGGCTATTCTTTATTAATTTCCACTGAGTACAATAAGAATGGAATACGATATAAAAATTAACAGATTAACAACTGAAATTAAACTAGAAAGGAAACTGGACTGAGAGAAACTGAACTGTTCAAATATATAGACTGGTCTGGCTGGAGTTTATGGACAGAGTCAGAACCCTAGTTTTCACTAGTAAGAGAAGAGAAGAGAAATATCTCAAGAAAAGCTCTGAACAGCAATTCTCAGAAGAGTAAATACGGGAGTACATTAGCAAAAGTAAGGAATTACAATAAAGATCTCCACTATCATAGCAATGGGGGTGGAGAGTGAAGTTAAGATGGGATAGAAAACACACAGTTCAGGAACAGAACAACACTTCGTTAACTCTCCTGTGACAAGTGCAGAACTGAATAAGTACAAATTTAGAATAGGTATTTAACTAACATATTACATAGGGATGTGAGGTTATGGTAACGTACCATAGACATGTTTATACATTTATCCAAAAATATAAACGCCTTTTTTATTTACGTGAACGGGAACCAACTTCCACAGTAATTGTCATTTTGTAACTTTATGAGTTCTTTTTGAAGTCTGTTTTTGAACTAACAAGCGATTTTACTTGATTGTTTATTAAATTTTAGAATTAATTGAATCTTTAACGACAAAATTATATATACACAGTGAACAAGTAACAATTATTTGAAAAAATAATTATAGATAAAGGTGCTTTGAAATCTATCAGTAATTTAGATACTGTTAAAGCAAAAAGTGACGAAAATATGTATAGTAAAATATGTTACACAATACAAATTAATGTTTTGTAATAAACTAAAGTTAAAAATATTTCTTAAGTTTCTGTGAAATATAAATGTTTCGAAATAATAAAGTCCAAATAAAGGTAAATAAAAATAAAAAACTGAAATTATCAAACCTTTTAACAAGTGAAGCACTTAAAGTTCGAACGTCAAGGCCAAATATTATGAATAAGAAGAAACCCTGTAAAAATGTACACAAAAGTTTTAAAAAATATTAAATAAGTAATTAAGAAGAAACCAAAAATTTACGCAATTTTCTAATATTATTGAAATATATTTTTTAGTTAATGCTCAAACAAACAATCATGGAAAATATATAATTTCGTTTTTAAATGTTATCTCTATTTGTATTTTGTACTGATGGCAAAACTACTAAGGCTATCTGCCGTCTATAATTTTGGGCTATTGACCAGATGGATGGCAGCCAATCATCATCACCGTACCAACCACGTTGAGGAAATGACAGTCACTCCTATAACGCACCTACAGTTTACATTGCGGGGAATATTTCGTGGTATCGAATAGATTCGAACCATATTTGCCAGTCTCGAAATCCTGAGCTCTGCTACAGGGTCAACCTGCGTTCTTAATGTAACCCACTGACATAAAGGTACCTGACATGTGGCCTGGTTTGATGTACCCATACACTTTTTTTATTATTTATCACATTGTTCCTATACAATCTGAAACAAACTATTCCCTTAAGATACTGTGAAAAGCATTTCAATCGCTATGTTGCGATAGTCACAGTGATCAAGAGACTTAATTCCATTTGCAAACTGAGAGCAGCTGTATGCAGGATATAAAGTAAAGAGGGTGTTAACTTTCATTTGGCGAACCCAGTGTCAACAACTTTTGTCAGCTTTTGCTTTGTTGCGCTTTTTTCTTATAGCATTAGCTTCACTAAGTGCGCTTTGCAACTAGGAGATGTAGGTAAGCATGTTAGGCGTTAATAAATAGAAACTGGTAAATATGAAATTTGTTATTATTATTATTTTTGTGTAGCTGCTCTCACTCCAAAGTTAGCACACAAATAAGTGTTTCTTTCAAACTTTTCTCTGCTCGATAATCTGGAAAAGATATGCACTTTGGTGACTAGTAATGCCCACTAATTGAAGTGAGGTCTTTTTAGCAAGTTATAATTAATAAATTATATAGTGGAATGTTTATAAGAAAAATATGATTAAAAGGATAGTTTTTCTAAATATAAATGATTTCCTAGTATTTTAAAATTAATTGAAAGTGAACATAACACTCGATATAAAGTAAATGAAAAAAATTGTGTAGCATATTCAGCAGTCAAAGACAGCTTCACGAAACATAAGTCTTTGAATCAGTGTCGAAAAAGTATATTTTTAGTTCCGAGCTATATTTAACTGCTTCACAAATATTCACAGCTCCACAAGAATCTATACAAAGAAGGCCGGATGTGGCCTAATGGTTAACGAACCAAACTAATAATGCTAAGGTCTATAGTTGGCATCCTGTTAACGCAAAATTGGGCTTCGTACTTTAAGGCTGTGAGTACATTATGAAAGCGACGATCAAATTCAAGTATTCTACTACAGCAGCCAAAATCTTGATTATAAATTCTATTTACTACCTACCATCCTTCTAGTTTATCAGTTCAAAATTACTGCTGACGATATGCATGATATTTTGAAACAAGTAAACAAATCTGTAATTAGGCAAGCCCAAGATACTAACAAATATTTTACTAAAAGCTCTATGAATTATGTCTAATGTATGATGTAGTAGAACATAATAATTAGACATATGTAAAAGTTTCCAAAAAGTATAGAGAGGTTGCATTTGGGGATAATGTTTATTTACTGAGAAGGTTTGGTTGTTTGTTGTTAAGCACAAAGCTACACAATGGACCATCTGTATTGTGCCCATCACGGGTATCAAGACCAGGATTTTAGCATTATAACCCTTCAGACTGAACACTGAGCTGCTGGGAGGCTAATGAGAAAGAAACGTTGAGAAGTTTCAAAAACTGTTAAATGAACTTCTGAACACTATGAGAAAGTCGTGCCTTGCATTTTTAATGAATAATGTTTTAGTACATTTAATACATATTCTAATATATTTAATTTAGTTACTACTTTACTAGGATATATGAGAAACGGTAGAGATATCAATATATACCATTTATTACATTATTTTGTGACAATTTACTGGATCGGAGAAATTATCTTATGTTCTGAAAATGGATTAAAAGGCTTTGCATTGAACGCTATACCTCGAAAACTAGCAGCCTTAAGGATTTTCAGGATCGGGTGTCACCCACTAGTTAGTGTGACAGACTGTAAAGATAAGGTTAAATAGCGCTGTGCACTTTGGTGCTGTGGGTGCGTTATAGGAGTGATGACCAAATCCCACTATTCGATTAGAGAAGCTCAAGAGTTGACAGTGGGTGCTGCATTCTAGCTGCCGTCCCTTTAATCTAACAGTTCAAAATTAGATACGCCTTGTGTAGTTTTGCATGAATATACATAACAAACAAACAAAAGACTGAAATAACATGTGGAGTATGGACTTCGTGAAGGGATGTTTTATGGCAAGTGTAGAGCTAGTTAATAATAGTAAAATTCATCACAATAAAAACACAATTAAATAGATGAAACATAGGTTGACTGTTATATCGTATTCTGTCATATTCTACCTTAAAGAACTGCGTAAGAGATTATTAGAACGCAAAAAGTTTAGTTTTGTAGTTAAGCAAATATACGGAAAAACTATTTAAATTGATAATTTGAAAATAACTGCAATATAAAACGAACAGACAAACGGAAATTTTAAATAATCAGAACATAAAAAATATTTCTATTAATGCCTTAACGGAAGTATTTCATATGCAAAGTTCTTACCATGGAGTGATTGCTGTTGTGTACTGAGACACGTTTTGGTTGGTAATGCCAATAAAAAGTGATTTGCAAAATATGTTGATATCACCAGAGAAAAATGATTTCGTGTAATGTAAATGTGTTATTGGTAAATGTGATATCTGTACCAGACATTTCGCTCTAGCTTATAGAACATGAACCTTATCTTCATTTGATTTCTTAATTCCATATACTTCGCTAGTAAAGTGAGAGTAAGAAACCTGTTACTTATTAACTGTTACTAGACTACTGGGAGAAAGGCCAAATAAGGAGGAGAACTAATAGCTGTCAACATTCTAGTTACATGAGGTAAACATGTTTGTTTTGAATGTCAGTTTCGGTAATTGTGTGTTAAAATTTGAAATTTGTCAATTGTCGGATATACAGAGTATAATACCTATGGTTGCAATGTTTTATCAGGTTAACTACAAGAACTGAGCTCCTGATCTACCTGATAAATACACTGATATTTGATTTGTTGAGCATAACAAGACTGTGGAGCATAAAAAAGATGTTGCAAATGGCCAAAAAATTAATGCTATTTTTTGTTACATGAGGAATATTTACTATACAATCAACTGTAAGTCAGCCAAATTTATATATAAAACTGAAATTACGTCAACAGAAAAGTTGTGGAAGTTTCGTTAATCCAAAGGTTGGCAAAACTTCAAACAAAATTTAAGCTGAATCCACTCTTTGGCGTCATATGGAATATCCGTTATGAAATAAACAGTGTATGAGTTTCATTTAACAACCAATTACTGGACATAAGAGGACACGAGAAAGTGTCGAAAACTGTATACAAATCAATTTAATATTTTTCTGAAATAGTGGTTCCAATTATTATTTCAGATTTTACCCGTTACTGTATATATCTTCTATTTCGTGGCCTCTGTAGGTCTATGATATACCTTTATTCCTGGTTGAAGTTATGGAAAGAAAGATTGTAAAGCTACTCCATGTAGTTTCTGTGTTGCCAAAACTTCAAACACAATTAAAGCTTTTTAATTAAAGTAATTTCTTCGCTGATGGTGAAAGAATTCCCACCGTGAGTGAACAACTTGTTAAAAGTTTGAGTAGGTGATACTCTGTGCCCTTCTCAGATAGATTTAGAGTGAAAATAGTCCAGAATCAACTACGTGAAGAATATGAGAATATTGAACAATGTTACCTACCTGGAACATTTAAGGTTTGTAGATTTCAGTTTCGTCTCCTACCAATGTTTTGTGGGCTCTGTAGGGTCCCACGGTAAGACAGCGGCAAGTCTATGGATTTACAACGCTAAAATAATGAGTTTGATTCCCTTCGGTAGACACAGCAGATAGCCTGATGTGGCTTTGCTATGCAACACACACACATACACGCCTGTGTATATCTGTGATATACCAATATCCCTGGTTGAAGCTATGGAAATGTGAAGCTTAGGAAATGGCTAAGAGCTTCAACTTCAACGCGCTCTATGCAGGTACCGTTAAGTTGACACCTTCAATTCCATCATTAGTGGAAGAATACAAAGTTGCTAAGGGTAAGCTTTTCATGATGTTAAAGAACTCAAAGAATAAGGCCATCGGAGAATATTTCCCTGACTTCAAAACAGGCAGAAAGTGGGATGTAGGAACAGAGGGTGCAGATATAAAAGTAGGCTGGTGATGAAGGAGATTGAAGGAGCAGAGAAAATGGATTGAAGAAGTTTAGGTTGGGAAAGTCAGGTGTGGTTTTCGAAAGGTGACGTGAAAGAACGTAGTAAATATGGTAACAGAGGAATCAAGGAAGATCAAAGAAGAAAGAAGAGTCGCACAGGCAGTATCTCAGGCTCAGCAAGGTCGATGGACGCGTTGGGAACATGTTGCAGATTGCCAATTGACGTGGGGAAACCTTTGGCAGATGGAGTTATCTCGATTTAGCTACTTGCTCATGGCAGTGTGTGCTCAGCACCTTAGTCCAGTTAACTTAGTTAGGTTGAAAATGAGCAAGGTTGAGAAGTGCCAGAGTGTTCTTCTAGGGGGACACTGGTACACATTCTTGCAGGATGTGGGCAAGGACTTGGCAGGTACATATGGAGGCACAATCAGGTCTTGAAGAAACTAGAGTGATATAATAATGGCTGGAGACGGCTTAAATGGGTAATGAAGAAAAACTTTAATATAACTTTAACATGACAGCAAATGTACAACGTTTCGACAAGGTTTTGTCATCATCAGAGTGATATGCTGTTATCACTTTTATGGATGCAGAGGAATATGTAATCGATAGAGTATATATGAAAGTATCGAGTTTATGAAAGAAGGGACGATTTTGAGAAAGAGGAAAGCTATTAATTTACAAAAGGGGGCTTACAGCTGATGTAAATGGGAGGTACAAACTAATCTTACATCACAACTAGTGTTTCCTCCTGAGATTGTGTTAATTGGACAATTATCTGATATGGTGATATGAAGTCTAGAAGTTAATAGGATAGAGTTTACTGTACCATGGGAAGAAAATGTCACCTGGGCCCACTAGAGAAAGTTGTTTAGGTATGAAGAGCTTGTTGGGGAATGTTGTGCTAAAGAAGTTGTGAGGTATTTGCAGTGGAAGTAGAATGTCGAGGGTTTGTAGGCCACTATACAGTAGATTTCTTGATGAGAGTCAGAATAGGGGGGCGATGCCTGAAAGAAGCATTGAAAAAGGTAGATCAAACTGCCAAGAATAGCTCTGCATAGGTTTTGAACCAGCACAATAAAACCAGGTGCAAATAATGACTGATTGTGCCAAATGCTCAGTGGTATCATTCATTTGCTGCTGGGGTCGATCGTGGGTGCTTTACTGGAGTAGGCCCCGAAACAGCGACATCCATGGTATCCAGTTGATGCATCGAGCATTGGTTAAGGCCACGTTATGCTTTTACATTGTGACATATGGGTTTGAAACATAATTCTAATATATGCTAGACATTTTCGAAAGGTTAATATAATCTCATTGTACTGTTATAAATTTATCTTAAAAACGGATAAAATATACGGATATAAGAATTCAACCTTAGAATTTTTAAACAAATGTTAAAGAAGATACAACTGTGCATCAGGATAGTTATTAATTTTAAGTTCAAGCTGCTTAATTAATAAGGCTTCCTTTATTTTGTAGCGGTTTATATATATATTTCTGTATTATGAATTTCAACATTGTCGGGCTGAAACGAATGCCCATTCTTGGACATGTGTTCATAAACGTGGGACGGGAGTATATTTTTAACGCAGGAAGAACTTCGTCACGTTGTTCAAAATTTACTTGATGCACGGAACAAGTGGTATCAGAAGCTTGGTATTTTTTGAAATAGAAGTTGCCCTAGTTCTCTACTAGGAAGCAACACAACTCGTGCACACAAATTAATATGATATTTTTTTTTACAATTTTGTCCCAAATCATTCCGATTGAATGGACACTTTTGGGATAAAAGAATTGTGCAATAAATAGGATGTTCATTATTACTTGATTTGTGCTGAGATTTCAAATTTTTTATTAAGTTTAGATAATACTCTATTAACCGTTTATAGAGGAAAACCGTTTCGGGTTACTGACTGTTTTGAATTGCAGTACGATTGAAGTATTTGTTACTGGAACAAAGATTCTTGATAGAATTATATAGTTTTAGGATGCCTAACTTATGAGAAGGATCATGGTAGGAGTTCCAGGGTACGTATAAGCCTGTATAAGTATCTTTATAATAATTGGAAGTGAGAAACTTACTATCATGTCTTTCAACAAGAATATTCAGGAACGGAAGTTTATGGTTTTCTCCATGTTCACTGGTAAATTTAATGTCAGGATGGATCAGGTTCATGTGTGAAAAGAACCCTTCAACGGGCAATGAATATCATCAACATATCTCACCCAGAAGATTAGTGGACGAAGGGACGTGGAAATAGTTTGATCTTCAATTTCGATCGTGGATATGTTTGCAAAAACGGTTACAAAGATTGCTCATGCTTGGCCCTTCGATCTGGCTATAATTGAGGCCTTCAAATTAAAAGTTGTTGCAGGGAGTGATGAAATGGAGAAAGTAACAAGAAAGTAAAGATCTAAGAGAAGGGTCTTTTATGAAACACTCAAGGGTACAATTCACTGCTTGAGAAACTTCTCGAAAAGAACGATAACGGCAAGTGGGTCGAAATGTTTAATTTTTGTGACAAATTCTTCTGAATTTTTAACAAATGATAAAGCATGGCTGATATAAGGGGAAAACAGCCAAGCTAAGTATTAGCCTAAGTTGAAATTAAAGTCTCCATAGGCAGAGACAATAGGTCGTAGAAGGAAATCAGATTTATGAATTTTGTGAAGACCATAAGTTTGTAGAGTTCTTGAATCAGTTGGTCTGGGAAAGGTCGTTTGAAATAAGCTCCAATTCTTTTTAGCTATAATAGAAAAAAAAACAGAGTTCCATTTCTCATGTAGGTGTTAAGTTTGTGTTCAATAAGGTGAAATCATTCTTTTCTTGGAGGATTTCATTCATTTTTACGACATAATCAAAACAAACCATGATTACAACGAAGTTGCCTTTATCTGCTTTAAATACAATTATGTTGTTATTAATTTTTCAGGATTTCAAAGTTTTAATGTCACGAGGTTGTAGGTTTATTTTAACTTTGTGAGATTTATTAATTATGGTTTAAGCATAAGCCGAAAATCTTTGAACAAATTTGAAATAGGGTTATTTGGAGAAATATGTGGGAAGGAAACCGCATAATTGTTTAGAGTGTTAGGAATTTCAATGAAACTAGACGGAGGAATGCAATTATCAGTACTATTTGACTCACAAGAGATTTGTGGATAAACTTTGATTTTAAATTGACCTTGAATTGCAATTTTTCTAGCGAAACCTTCCAAACCAGTTTTTAGCTCTAAAACAGGAAACGGTTTTGAACCAATAGCAAACTTAAACCGTTTTTCAAACAGCTTAGATTAATCTCTTGAGAGTTGACGCTTAGAAACATAAAATTTTAACAAGATAAAAGTTGGCGTTGATATGCCGAAGACTGGAAGTCTTGGAACTTCTTCCCATGTCTTGTGGTGACAGTATTATTTACGTTATTCTGGCCTGTTCGACAATGCAACACTGTCCAACTTAATGGTAGATAATGTTGACTTCAGTGTGGAATACATTGTGATGAAAGTTGCGGTTTTCTCTCGAGATAACTACATTTGACACGAATATGTTGACGTAATAATTTGAATTGCATGACGTTAATAATATTCCATAAATGATAGTTTACAGAAGTTAATGTGTAGTTTAGAAACCGTGGAACTACGTTATTATCACGATATTTTTTGAAAAATTTGATGTCCAGTTTTGTCTTTTGTATGAGGAGCTGAGTTTTTTGTCTGTTTTTCATTTATTGACAGAGTACAGGTACCACGTTTCTCTTTCAGTAAAGCTTATCGACCCACGAAAATGATGAGAAACACACTGGTCTGTGGTTAATCAGGAGAGAGACAGATCATGCTAATCGGAACCCATGTCTGGGTATGGAATTCTCTCTGCAGAATCTCGCTGTTTCTGGTAACGGTTACATTAGACTGATCACCAATACCTTCAGTCAGCTAAAACTAAACGGCATGAAGAAGAATTAACAATAACTGTCATTCTGCTCAAGTGAGAGAATGAAATATTTTGAAAGAACATAGAAAAGTATCTTTAAGACACTTCGGTGATTGGCAATCCGGAATTTCTCATCACCACCACTAGACTAACAAATTCAAATAACAATATGAGGAGACCAAGGCAGTGAGTTAAATACACAGATCATTACGTGACATCGAACATTGATGTTTGAGAAGAATGACATGTCTGACTGAGCTCTTAGCGGCTTATCCATCAGTTGAGAGGAAATAGCTAAATGGTAGTGTTCGAAACATGCAGTAAAACTGAAGATGTTTACGATGAGGATGATGTCAGTAAGAGTGCACTTGTAACAGAAACATGTAATACGTCACAATCGAAGCCTGAAGTTTACGTTCGAATAAACAATGAGATAGAGTCACAACCTTACATCCATGTAATGACTCGCTGGAATAGCTTAATCTGGTAAAATGGCTAGCAAGGATCAGCTAGTTTCACTGCCCTTAGCATGGGGTAAAACAGGTTTATCTGTTGAATTTCAAAGGCACAGCAAAGAAAAGCCTGCATAGATTTATCCAATAATTTCGGCAAATCATTATGTGGTATGTTTAGTTGTAAGGTCAAATATCGCATAATCTAATGCTCTCCCTCAATGGTCCACCCATCAAGGCGACGTGCTACCCTCAACTAAAATTTCAACTGCATAATAGATGAACTTTGATACAGAATCAGCCCTACAGAGAAAGAGTACTTCATAAGGCTCGAAAACGTGGCTCTAATGAGTACTTGCATACTTATGCTGACGATTTGTTTGTTTGTTTAAAGGATATCTGTAGGATATTTGTGCTCTGCCCACCACAGATATCGAAACCCGGTTTCTAGCGTTGTAAGTCCGCAGACATACGGCCGTGCCATTGGGGGGGGGGGGTATGCAGACGAGCTATACCATTTACAAAATATAACTTACCCAGAAACGATGTGATCATAATAGCACACAAAATTAATATCACATAATGGAAGATGTTTAATTGGAAACACCGCAGATTAATGATGTCGTATGATATTTGTTGGTAATACGACAAAGAACCGATGTCACAGAACAGGAAATATTTTGAATTCCAACAAAAAAAAATTGGTACATTATCATGCATTTACACCCCAGCATTTAACATATGTAAAAGCAGTAATCTGCAACATGAACTAGAATCAATATCTGATACATTTATTAACGGAAACATCTCCAAATATCAATGCGATCGATGCGATAGCACTTACATAGACGAAACAGGACGCAACATAAATATTAGGATCAAAGAACATAACAATCCCCCATCACACATTTAAGAACACTGTAAAACAAATCAACATCCAATCAATATCAGCAATTTTAAAATATTATGCAATGAAAAGAGCATGAATAGAAGAAAAACAAAAGGAGCGTTAATTATTCATGAGCTAAAACCTAATTTAAACCAAAACACAGATGTCACCCTAAAAGTTTTATAAACTGGAACAAAATTCTTGCGCAACTTTCTTATACTTTATACAGTAGATTAAAGTCTATCTCTTATAATCACACGAGTAGTCGAATTACTGTTATAAAGTTAAAAATAAGATAATCCACTCAAAAAAGCTGCGTCTCTGGACTTTTATTTAAAGTATACAGCGGATTTCCTCTCCTTACAACAAGTAGATAATATTTTATTGAGTTGGATTTACAGATGAAAATGACCGAAGATAATGCCCATGAGTATAGTTATTGACCTATTAATTTTCTAATGTAAAGCCATCATAATTAGATAACTTTCAACGAACTTATCAAATTTACTAAAAATTCCTTTGATATATTTTACTCACCTGACCAAAGTTCATGACTGCTTCTACAAACTCCATCCCCATTCTAGAGCCAGATGGTTCTACTGATCGTATCTTCCAGATATTAACCACCAAACTCTACATAATGTATATAAAAAACAATCTATAAAGCTGACCAAGTCACTATAACCACCATATACGAAACAGAAGCTGAGATATGATGAAATTAATAGTTATCCCAAACAATTTGTAACAATACAATATACAAATGTACTATCAATTGTTTATTTTACATTTATTTCTAATTAGATTGATTAATGACAAAGATAAGTAAGATATTTGGTTTTGAAACCTCATAATTAACAAGATTATTAGAAATTGTTATTTTAAAAAGAGCAATAGGGATCTTTAAAATATTCAGAAAGGAGATAGGCAACTTAAAGTGAAATGCAATCGCAAAAAAGTAAACAAACAAGCTTAAGGTTTGAGACATAGTGTTGAAATTATTTCCTCAAGATACAATTTTTTATTTTGACTTCATGTCTAAAAGCTGTAATACTTAGGAGAGTCAAAATAGCGACTTGTAGCTTGAGAAATAATGTTAACACTATGTCTCAAACCATAAACTTGTTTAATTACTTTTTGCGATTGCATTTTCACTTTAAGCTATCTATCTATATTATTTTTGTATTTTTTGAAAATCCCTATTTACCCTTTTTAGATTAAACATTTTTAATGATCTTGGATAATCTTTAATAATATGGATTATAGCAATACTGTCCTATTTGAAAAATATTAGTTTATTGAAAAATGTAGTAAGTGTATGATGCTTTCTCGGGAAACAATGAAAACCTTTGGATTGACTTCATACACATTGGATGGATATTGCTCCTGATATCACTGCCACAATGTTATCATTGATAGTGGTACTGCATGTATGGTTGCTATGATGCATGGTGATCAACATACCACGTGTTATGTACATTTTTGTAAAATATATATAGCTATATAAAGTATATATATATATATATAGCTATCTATATATAGAGCTTTACAACTTAAAAAACTAAAAAACCTACATGTAGATATAAATACTAGCGAACATGCATTGCATGTGCATGCATGTAAAACTTATACAGTTACAAAATCCAGTCCATGCACCATTCCAATATAGTTCAGTATTTATATCCTGTAACTATTTGGGGAGTTTGTAATCACTGGGTTGGAAGAACTACTATATATATTCAATGCATGCACATGGAAGACAGTGTGTCATAATACAATAGGATATGTATACAAATAAGCATTTTAAATATTTTTTATGGTTGTTATATCCCCCCTCCCCTCTCCGGTGGCCATAGTAAGGCCGGTCATGGTTTTACTGCAGCTGGAGAGATTTCTTCTTAGAGTGACATTCTGTACGCTCTACAAGGTCGAAAAAGTGTTAATTAACAATTATGATTTGGTTATATTAATACACCTTTCCTCCCTCCTTTTCTGATGGAGTTTGGGTCGTGACACTCCTACGACTATCTTCCACTGTGACGACTTTATCTGAAACTAAATATTTTTAAAGAAAATACATAGCTATAAAATTCCTGTTTCACTTTCGTCTAGAATCGCCATCATTTTCGCTATCTCTTGCTTGCACGATTCTCGTCACACCTTACAGTCAGCTTCAAGAATGGCTACTCTATCTGCAATACCTATAAAATTCGCAGTCACACAATGTTGGCTATAATTTGACACTTACCATCAGCCATCTTCGTGATTGCCAATCCGATGCTCAAAACTGAGGTTGGTTCTACCTTTTAAAGTATGGTTTAAATATTTCTGTAGTGGTAGACAGCCTAGACGTTTCTATAACGTTTTATACGTTTATGTAACGTTTTAGACGTTTGTGTAACATAGCCTAAATCGATCATGTCGCGGTAAAAAAAACAACTGTGATCCTGTTAGCAGCGTCGTGTCCGAAAGGGCAGGAATCTTATACTTAAATGGTACGCGATATCAATACAATTGCAACAATATGTTAATAATCGCTATGGTACATTTGTCGTGCCTGCCATATAAATGTTAAACTACATCTACAGCCTACACGCTGCTATATATGTATGCATGTAGTAGATTATGAGGCTCCATGTAAACCACAACGGTTATACAGCCGCTGTAAAACTACCCTAACCAATGCGCAATGATACGTTTAGTAATATTGCCCAGGTTTTACTACAATACTCACAGCCATTTTTTCTGTAGGCTGGCGGAACAATATTCAATAATGATAAAGAACAACAAACGGATGATCCCTATTATGAACCACTGCCGTGAAATATAAGTATGCTGATGTATAGTGAATACAATTGTCCATGTAGTGTTAACAAAATCAGGACTGGCAGATTAAGCGTGGATGGTGGGTTGTAATAGGACCCTGCTATTTGGCTACCTTCTCTCTGGTCAGTAACTCAAAATTAGGAAGTACGGCTGATAGTATTAGTAGCTTTGTCATAAAATACAAACAGTTCTTTTACACTAAGTATCGATTCCATTAAAAAATAATATTGTAAACCGAATAAAATTCTATGTTTTTAGCGCATAGCCGCACAATAGGATATCAAAGTTCTGTACACTACAGAGAACTGAATTCCAGATTTTAGTGTTGTAAGTTCGTAAACTTAAAGCTGAAACTCTGGGAGAAAAATTCTAAGAAACTAAAAAATACCAGTATTTTCTGGGGAGTGTTCTTGTCTGTCTTGTACATTTTTTCAAAGAAAAGTAAAAACAAGGAAATTAAAACTGTTGAATCGGAAGATTTTGCCCTCTATCGCTCTTAAAAAAAGACGCTGTGCAATGTATTTTAGTACATGTAAAAACAGAATTTTTGAAAATGTATTTTATAAAGTCGCTTTTATTTGTTTGTTGCTGAGCTGCTGAAGACCTATAATTTTGTAAAAACAAAAGCACACTAGCGAAGCCACAAACAAACTAGTATTAGTGTTATACTTTCAGGTAAATACTAATTTTAAGACAAGTGTCAGGTAGTTAGACCCTCTAATAACAGCAGATTCGCTCCGAAGATAAGGAGAGCAATTCTGAACATGATGCACTTACCTGAGTTTTCCTAGAATATGTGATATAGTGAGAGTACACAAATTTATTAAAGATAAATATAATCTTTATTATGAACAGAAAGACAATTGTACGTTCTCGTGCAGGCAAAATCACAGTCACTTCTGCTGGACTCTACTTAGTTTCACAGCTATCTTTTTTTCAGGGTAAAGCTTAATCGAATTAAATTCAATGATCTTAAAGCAAGTTTTCATTCAAATAACTCTAGATAGAACTGAACTTAGAAAGTGAGCATGAATTCAACAGGTAAGTGTGGGTTCTTTATCCATTTAACAGTGTCACCTTGAGACCTATATTCTCTCATAGCATTGGTTGGTTGTTACGTTAAGACAACGTCAACTTTGTCAGCAAAAGATATTACAGTGCTAATCCTTTCAACATGGATGCTATACATTATTGCAATACCCACTCAGGCAGAATAGACATTATTTTATATAGAGATTCAAGAAACAAAGCAACTAAAATAAAATAATCTCAACGACTTTCTGGATCAAGTGCTTATGCCAAAACTGCATAAAAACTAGATAGCCATTTTCTTTTTAATTTCTTTATATCTAAAGCAGGTAGAAAACATGTTCTTGCATATTAAATTAACAAAGACTTCTTCGTTACAGAATTATAGTGCAAAGCTACATAAAAAGTACCTGTGCATAACCATCCCTAATGTTTAATTGATAGATAAGAGGGAAGGCAGCTGATGAACAGCACCCACCACCAGCTCTTGAGCTACTTCTGTCTGACCAACAGTTTAACCAACACTCATATAGTTCAACTACAGCCCCAAAGTACAGAGCGATTAGTAAAGTGACAAAAGAATAATCATTAAATACACTACAAATACTGATGCTATTCTTTTCTTTTCTGTGTGCAAAGCTACACAATGGGCTATATGCATTCTATTCAACGCAAATAATCGAATTCTGGATTTTAGCAGTCTACGTCTGGAAAGTTGCTACTGATCCACTACGTTACACTTTACAAATACATGTGATAATATTTAATACACACATTATTACAGACATTTATCAAAATCAGAGGTTAAAGTAGACTTAAAAATATTTTAGAAAATTAATTTTGTTACTCTTTCGAACATAATGCTCAACAGTAAATTCTTTAAGTTTCTTTGAAGTTGAGTTATGTGTTGAAGTATTATGTATAAGGATAGCAATTCAAAGATTTTTCAAAATACAACCAATTATACCTTATATTTCTTTATGTTTTTTTTTCAATTTTGAACAGTTCAGAATTTTTACTTTAGAAAATAAAAGAATCTTTATACATAATAGCCAAATGTCTATCTGTCACACTCTGTATCTTTTGAATAGTTAATTTGTAGAAAATAATTATATGTCAAAATGCTTCTTTTCAAGAGTACACTACTGGGAAATTACTCTTTTTTTTTGTAATTCTTAAGATATCATATCAACATCTATCAATCATTCTCTGTATGTGCTGAACGTTCAACTAGGGAAAAAATTTATTAAGAACAAAACTGTTTCTTTTTGTGATGGTATTTAGCTAAAAAAAAGTGGACTTCCTCCGTCGACTTATTAAAAGAAATACTTCGAAGGTAGGAGCATGAACAGAAAAAAAAGACATAAAGAAAGGAACGTGTTTGAGTCTATATTTGTTGCTTTTCGATTTATATTTACCTTATTTTATTTTTTAATGTCGGTGTTATATACATATCTGATTTTATTGTACCATGTCGAATGAATTAATTTAACTTGAATTGAATGTCTCCTCTTTGACACTTTTTTTTTATAGAAATGACAACTGTCAAAAAGCACTCACTAGCGGTCTTTTCTTGCTTTCAGTAAAATGACAAAGAACAATGGCATCCATCGGAAAAAAAATCCTCGCGGCTATTTGCGAACCTGAGCGCTCTGTTGTGCTGGGTGCACCTATAGCATCGAAACCCAGACATTTTTGCCAACGTTGCATTGCAGTCAGTCTTTTCTGCCTTATAAACAAACGCAATTCAATTTTCCTTATTGAAATAACACGTGGATTGACAAAAGATGGTTGTTAACGGATTGGGTTGACTGCACATTTTATATTTATTCTTCACCATTTATAGGAAAATTACCGTTGAAATGTTTTAACGGGCATCTGCTAGTGTTGAATAAGTTATGCTTGAGTCGAGCTAAAACACTTAATCTTGTAGCATGATATTTAATTTATGCAAAAGAAAAATTACTGAAAAAAGCATGGGACACACATACATATTTTTAAAAAACACAAAACGTAGAAAATTCTTATTTACATACTGAAAGAATAGTAAGCCAATAAAACTATAATTCGACACAGAAAATGTGGCAGTGAAAATTATTTGGTTGCTTTTATTTATTAATTTTTTTAATTAACTTGAATTTAAAAATACTATTTCAAAAATTCCTGATTTTGTTAACGATATTAAAATTGATTGAAACATCTAAACATTAAAAGTTATTAATATAAAAATAAACGTTTTCAGTGTTATGTTTTAAGAGTCTTTAGGTTTTTTCAGTTAATATTAGATGGACTGGTTTTATTCAAATTATAATTACTTTCATCTGAAATAAACAAAACATGGTCTGTTTTGGATAGAAACTTATATTGAATATATGACAAGAAGAATATCATTCTTGTATGAATGTAATAAGGAACGGAGAGATATTTAGCTTGCTACTTGTCTGAATATATGCAGCAATATAACAATAAACAACCTTTTGCAAAAAAAAAAAAAGAAGAATAAATAGAAACAGCGCGAGTAATTGGTGTCAG
>NW_013665843.1:420925-422104 GCF_000517525.1 Limulus polyphemus | reverse complement strand
TAAATACAGATATCAAAGCAGAGCAGGAGAAAGATCAAGATTTGAAGCCAATGATTAGTTTTCTAAAAGCGAGTGTTGTGCGCCCTGCTTGGGAGAAGGTGTCTAGTCTAAGCCCTGTGATAAAGCACTATTGGGCGCAATGGGAGCAGTTGAAGCTTGAAAATGGTATTCTTGTCTGGAGATGGGAAACTACAGATGGGAAAGTGACGATTTGGCAAACAGTTATACCGAGGAAGTTACGGGAAGTTGTGCTGCGTCGATCCCATGATAATTCAACAGGAGGACATCTCGGAATTAAGAAGACATTGAGTCACATACGACAACGATTTTACTGGATAGGTATGAGGAGAAATGTGGAAGAATGGTGCAAGACATGTCGTACATGTAGTGCTAAAAGGGGACCCAAGCATAAGGGACGCCCAAATGATGAAGAGTTGCCTGCGAATATGTCAGAGTTTGTGAAAGTGTTATCTGAAAGGATGGATGATATTCACCATCAAGTGCGTTCAAACTTGAAAACGTCTGCTGATTCGATGAAGTTAACTTATGATAAGAGATCTGCTGAAGTCAGCTTTGTACCAGGAGACAAGGTGTGGTTGTATAATCCCAGGAAGACCAAAGGGTAGTCTCCTAAGTTGTCTTCTCCATGGGAAGGCCCATATGACATAGTGGATCGTCTCTCAGACGTGACTTTCCAGGTAAAATGTGGTCGGCGAGGTAAGCCAAAAGTGGTGCATGCCAATAGGCTTTGGCGTTATCACGGTCCAGGACATTTCAGTTGGGACGAAGTGGAAAACAGAACAAATGACGCTGCTGAAGACGTGCCACCGTCGAAGAAGAAGCTCTACTCAGTTTTGAGAAGGGAAACGGTGAAGCTCTTGGTGAAGTTACTACCACTGATGTTACCGATGATGGGACATTTCCTGATGAAGTAGATGAACCCCAGGTGAAGCAGAAGCCAACGAGACGGAGACCAGTACGGAAGAAGACACGTCCCGTAAAATTAAGAGACTTTGTTGAATTATAATTTTGTGTTTGTAATTCTGTACAGTTAATTAAGTTATTGTTAATTGTTATTGGTTTATTGTATGTGGAGGGGGCAGTGTTGCGTCATCGAGTCACATGACTGCAGGTGGCGCCCTCTAGTTTCTGGAACTATCTTGTTTCTTCATGAATGCT
>NW_013665843.1:403616-420017 GCF_000517525.1 Limulus polyphemus | reverse complement strand
ACATGCCAATCAGTGATTGCTTTACCGGCCTACGTTGATTTGACTCATTTTATAAGCTTTACTATTTCCTACAGATCATTTTCCAAACGGTTCTGCTATGATTAGTGTCTGGCGAAAAGCTTCAGCAGATATTTCCTTTGCAACATCTCAACCAACAAATGGTCCAGTTATCAACGCTATTTTCAAGTTTTAAACAACTCGACTTTCAAGATCTACATATCTTCATGTGCCGATGTTTTCGTTTATCAACGTTATATTTTAAGATCTGTGCAAGAACTCAGCTAACAGATGTTTACGCACATAAAAGCTATCTACAAATATAACTGGAAAATGTAGTTATCAGTTCTTCTTGGTATGGAGTTTGAAACAAACATGAGCAGGTATGTTTCATATTTCAAGCACGGGGTGGGGGCCTCCTTCTCTTTGTAAAGCTAACTATGATCGCTATTTATAATTGTTTTTATCTAGACAACGTAATAGAATTTCGAAGTAAAAAACAAGTTGACCTGTCTAATCGGCGGTATCTTTATATATGCGTTTGTGGTGCATTTTTCTAGGTTCTATATTTAATTCTTGATTCATTGATTGTACTTAAAAATAATGCACTTCAATTTAAAATTAAAATAAGAAGAAGCCAAGATTTTACCCTAACGAGTCCTATTATTAAAAAATCATAAAGAAAGGTTTTATATCCTTCACTAGCATCGTTAAGCAATGGCTTTCTTGTGAACTGAAGAAGTTATAGCTGCTCAGCAGTTCTTTTAAACTACAGCAAACACTAAAGTTTTTCAAACCACGTTCACAATTTGTACGTACAACCAAACTATAAAAAACAGCGATTATCAATGACACATGAGGCTAATTCTATATTTAGTTCTGCAACTATAAAAAATAGTTTTCTTTAACCTAAGTGCACGTTAAGCACAAAGTAATTGTTCATTCCCAAGTTTCAAATTATAACTAATATCTCAGTAGAAGCCATCAGAACTCATAGAATACTAACTAACCTTGAATGTATTTTCAACTGTATTTTGTAAACATTCTCATTTTCTTCCTCTGTCGGAATTTTATCTATTTCATTTCGTGGATTATCTATATATCATGAAGTATAATATGATATGAAAAACAAACAGAATTAATACAATGTAAATAAAAATTATGAATAATTTATATGAAAAGAAATTGTTAAAATATAAACGTATAATTTTTAAAAAGATTATTTAACATACAAAATCAAGAATTTATTTAAAAACTATTATTTTCAATTACATTTAATAATCAAGACAGAAGATTTATACTGATACTTAAGACATATTGAGCACTTTCTCCCTCCAAATTATTCAATTTCTGAACCAACAACTGATTTCGGAATTGTTCTTTAAGTAAAAGTTTAGATAATAACAGGGGAATTCTTGAGTGTATATTACAGAAAATTATCAACTTTCCACCTTGTTTCATTTATAAATCTTCCCAAACAGTTATTTTAATGAATACTTAAAAAATAATACGGAAGTTCTAAACTCAAACTTATAGAACAAAATCAACATTCCAGCTTGTTTAAGTTATGAGACCAAAAGTTTACTCTAAACCTATTATTTTAGTAACAATTTTATAAACAAGGGTTTGTTTGTTTGAAGTTAAGCACAAAGCTATACAATGGGCTATCTGTGCTCTGCCCACCACTGGTATCGAAACCCGGGTTCTAGGGTTGTAAGTCTACAGACATACCGCTGTGCCACTGGGGGAGGGGCTATAAACAACGGAGAAGATGCAAAATTATGCTTATAGAAAACAATAAGTTTCCCTGATTATTATATTTAAATCAATAGTTTAACCTTGTAGCAAGCGTAAAAGAGATGATAATAATCAATAAAAGAAATCATAAACGTACTAAAGCTAAGGGGATAACTGAAAACAAAAGCAATATGATTATAAGGCACCTTGGATTGAAACAGAGTTTAAAAAACACAGTTGATTAATTGTACACAAAAATATAGCTTTGTTCAAAATTGTAATAAAAGAAGGAATAAGAACAGATATCCAAAAAACAGTTTCCTCTAGAAAGAAGGAGACGAGATAAAACTTAGATGAAATTCTCCATTTAAACATAAGAAATGAAATTCATTGTTGATCTTATGCAAATATTATATTCTGATAAACGTTAAAGTACTAATCATATATATATATACACTGTGTAATGCTTTTTCTAACTTGGCTAAAAGAAATTTAATGGATAATGAGTAGTTTAAAATCATAAATAATATTCAACGTTAAACTGGTACTCAATTAAAAATATTTTATTTAGGCCTATCTATGGCCTTCAAAAACTCCTGAGGATGACGTTGTAACGTCGAAACATGTAGAGTCGTCAAATTGGGTTTCGATACCCGCGGTGAGCAGAGCACAAATAGCCCAGTGTGCAGCTTTGTGCTTAACATGAAACAAACTACTAATTATTATAGTATTTTGTCACTTGTGTATAAAGTTAAAATCATAAATAATATTGTTACGTCTCCGTTTGTTAATTAACTTTCCGTAACTTCGTTCCGACGAAACTTTAGCGACACAAGTCCTTACTTAATAAAACTGGTTTATTCTTTCTGAATATAATTTTACGATACACTTGATTTCAACATTCGCGCTAAAACAAACGCTATAACGAACTTCAACAATACTCTCTGACTGCAGATCAATTACTCACTACCTACACACATTGTCACGTCACGTTGTGAGCGTCTTATATATATACCAGACAAACATATATCTAGTAAATGCCAGGGCATTCACGAAGGAACAAGATATTTCTAGAAAATAGGTGGCGTGACACTAGTCACGTGACCTCGCTGACGCAACAATATTCAACGTGAAACTGGTACACAATTAAAAACATTTTATTTAGGCCTATCTATGGCCTTCAAAAAGTTGACGATTCTATAATAATAATTAGTAGTTTGTTTCATGTTAAGCACAAAGCTACACACTGGGCTATTTGTGCTCTGCTCACCGCAGGTAACGAAACCCAACTTTTAGTGTTATGAGCCCTGATAATTACTGTCGAGCTATTGGGGAAAGAAACCGAATAGAGTGTTGTCATAACAAAAAGGTGATATCCAGAAAAAGAGGTGTAAAAATTTTCACAAAAAAATTAAGCTCAGTGTAATTGTGAGATAGCAACTATTTTTTTATGATTGTGGTTGGTTTATTGTTCAATTATTATTACATTCTATCATTTAGTTTATCAATGAATGTTTAGTTGCATTAAAACACTAACTCACCTTCTACATAATCATTTGTATTTTGAGTAAACACCAGCTTCCCTAGCGGTGATATACAGACATTATTAATATAGCAGAAGAGTATGTAAATTTATGATCACATGACCTAATCTGTGAAGAAATACCCTGCCAGAAGCTTCACTAAGAGAGAGAAAGAATGTGTTATTGTAGGATATGGTTATTTCTGTTTGTCACTCAATATTGTGGTCCCCCTTGCGGCACAGCGGCATGTCTGCGGGCTTACAACGCTAGAAACCGGGTTTTGATACCCGTGGTGGGCAGAGCACAGGTAGTCCATTGTTTAGCTTTGTGCTTAACTTCAAACAAACAAATCGATATTGTTATCGATATTATTATTGATTTATTAATATTTATGATAAATTGTTTATTAATAATGGTGTGAAGTCCTGGCCAAGCACCTCCTTATTTACTGTGTTTTGGTAAGTGTTAAATTTATTTCTAAGTGTTGTTATTGTGAATACATTGGTTTTTGTTGTTGAACCCTGACTGTAGCGGCGTGTTCATTTTAGACCGTTACATATTTAGTAGTGTAGAAATATATAAAGTAGAAAATCGTGAAGTTAACTGAACAACATATACCAGTAAATTGAAAGTAGCCATCTTTATAACACAAGATAGGAAAATAAGAAATACAAATACAAAACCATCGACTAGCATCTTTGAAAGATAGATCATTACATGGTTGTAAGACATACCACTGGAATGCAGACTCTCGTTTTCACTCGTCTGAAGTTTTCGGTGGTAGACAACTACTAAAGCTATAGTAGTCAACAAGCAGACCGTCAGTACAACCACGTTTAAGGTGACCTTTGTGTTGAAAATAGAAAACAATAAAATCGTTCAATGCACAATGTGTAGGAATTTTTCAAAACCAAAAAAAAAAGAAAAAAAACTTTGGAAGAGTAATTTCAAATGATTTGCACAGATTTCTTACTTTGAAAAAAAAATCAAAATCTAGTAAAAAGTATTTATATTCTAACTAATTACAGAAAGCTTTTAAAAGAAGTTGAACTGTGGGTACGAAACTAGTAACAATACACAGTACCTATTAATAAAACAATAGGGGTGTACTGAAAGATTTGCTTACATTTTATTCATGAAAGTTGGCTAAAGTAATCTACGTTAGAGAAAAGTGGTCTTTGTAAAAGACATAATATTTGTTGCCACAGAATATAGAGATTGATCAAACCATGTTATTTTATTTATATTATTATAAAATCAGGTTCCAGTTCAGCCATTAAAGATTTAAACCAGGATGTGAACATTAAAAGCATGACTTTAATGTGATCTTATAATAGTTTTTGTATCAATAAACTGGGCTAAGTTTTGTACATACATCGAATATTTTTAAGGAAATCATCTTAACCTTTTTCTGTTGATTCTTAGAAGGCCAAGACTTTCTATAATGCGATAGTGATAATTTATTGGCATATATTTCAATCATTCTCATTATACATCTCAAAATCATAACAAAAACTGATTAACATGCTCCTCATGGATCAAGATAAGCTATAAAAAACAGAGCTTAAAACTTGTATTACCTCAATGCCTCCATACAAAGATAATGGTAACGAATGGTCATGAGGACTCCGATTGTTGACGATCATTTCTATTATTAAACAGAATACCACCACAAGTGGGATCCTGGAACATATGAAAGACGTTTATTGTCTTCAGTGCCAGCTTGTATACAATAATTTGAATGAATTATTATTAGTAATATAGTATATAAAAATAAGAACAGTACTATCATATGAAACAACAAGAACTACTTAATTTTGGTATATACTGTATATACAGTGAGTATAAATAAAGCCCTATGTTTATAATGATTATATTGTTGCGTCAGCAAGTCACATGACCACTGTGACGCCACGTTTCTAGAACTATCTTGTTTCTTCATGAATGCTCTAGTGTTTGCTAGATGGGGTAGGCGGGTATATATAAGAGGGGACAACGTGACGCGGTAATGTAATGTGTGCGTAGATTGTGAGTGATTGATCTGCAGTCAGAAGTATTATTGAGCACGTTCGTCGTTATCGTTCCGACGAAACTTGCGACACAAGTTCTTTACTTAATAAAACTGGTTTATTCTTTCCGAATACAACTTTACCGATACACTCAACTTCAACAATCGCGCTAAACAAACGCTAAGTTACGGAAAGTTAATTAACAAACGGAGACGTAACATATCTTAAATAGTGGTTTTCCTAAATAAACTAAGTTTCAATAAAGATACTCCAAGCATAATTTGTTTTGACAGTTTGCTTTGATCCAGCAATATCGTACATATTTCCACATATTTTATTCAAATCAACAATCTTGTATTGCTGAAGAGAAAAATAACAGAAATAAAACCAATGCTAGTTTACTAGAAAAGCGATTTAGGTATATGAAAACGAAAGGCGGTAGACTTTCGAAATCGTCTTTCTTTACATTTAAGCTGCATAAGTACATCGTATGTAACCAAATATATTTTCTACCAGTGGTTCTCTAATAGACAGTAGCCGTACATTTCATAGTCAGTTCAACATGGATACTCTGCTTAAACTATCTATCAAAGATTAATGGATGCTGTTAAATGTCTGTGAATTGCTAAGATAATGTGAAGTTTTTTAAGTGCATTTGGTGTTCTTGATTTCGAACATCATATTTAACTTTCACTTAAGTTCTATTCAATCCAAGCATTTCCTAAGCTCTTCTCAGCAACAGTTTCATTATTGGTAATATATATCACATTCATGTTGATTTGTGTGTATTAATTGACTTGTTATTTTATTTCAGTTTAGTTTTTTCTTTTTAAGCTTAATTACTTGTAAGGTTCTTAAATCACAACCAACTATACTTGCTGTTGGTCGTTCTTCTGTTAAAGAGATACATGCTTCATGTTCTACTGCTAACTATATGTACTTTTATTTCAATATCATTGAGAATTCATTATGAATTTTATACCAGAGGCATGAAATAGTATTTTTGGATTGGGTTATTAGTTATTCATATAAATGACAAGCCACATTGAATTTTCGCTGATAGATGAGTTGCCAAGTTGATAAATTACTTTATTGAAGGGAAATAGGTCTAGCTAATAAGCATAACCCGTTGACGGCATGTTCGTAGTGTTAAAACAAAATCAATGCGAAATTCTTATTAATATCTAATTAACGTAAAATATTTTGATAATATATTTTATAATATAAAACAAATGGTTTCAAAATCTTATCATTATGATTTGAAAAATTGTTTACGAACAAAACCTTGATGTTAAATGGGTCGCTGGTACTATTTCGAAAGTAAAGTGACTGGTGAGAACATAACGTGGCACAAGTTTACGAAGGATAAAACAATACGTAATTTGCGGATTCAGGAAATTCGTAAAGATCCAGGAAGTAATTTCCAAATTATAGACAACAGGAAAATATGCTCATCACATTTCAACCCTAATGTTTTTATTGCACCAATATACGATTTTTGATAGTCAATACATAAACATTAGAAAAGCAGTTTATAGCAAAGTGTGGCCGGGATGAGTTCCAACTGTATCTTAATGAACAAGAGACTCCTTTAACGAACAAGAGGTTTAAAACCATGTTTTGGAGTGACGGACGAATCAAAGATGTACATTATGAAATGAAAAAAAAAAATTAACAAAGAATTTGAAGCTTTGTCTTTTTCTTAGTAGCTTTAGACAGAGATCAGAAGAAGAGACAGACTTCCATGATAAAACTCGGCTACAGTAGTCAAGAGGCCACCAGTTAATTCACATGCTAATTGAACAGTGATCAAAATGAAATAGAGATACTTGTTATCAACCACTACTTGACAATTCTATACTATAGTAAATGTCTTTACACTGTAAACAATTTATAATTGGCTAATGTTCATGGACATGCCACTTAGGTTTAATGTTCTCGCTATTTTCCATTATAATCTTACGCCAGTTTATTTTTACAATATGTACACAAAGTTACAGATACAGTGAATAGAAAGTACCTGCCGCTTTTGTTCAGATTCAAAGTTAGAGTAAAAATTCACTAGTATTGTGTTTTTAAAAACAGTGAGTGTAGTTAAATTGTAAAACTTTTACAAATTACCAGACCTTTAAATTACTTTAAGGCTTCAACACAACCAAAAAAGTCATTCTAAAGATTATGAGCAAGTATTTGATGTTTCATCACAACGACAAGCTAGAACAAATTTATACAGTTTCAGACAAAACACTAATTCAATGATTCAGTTACAACACATAAGAAAAGCTAAATTTCAAAAAAAAACAACAAAAAAAACATTAGCGCTTAAAAATCGTTGTATCGTAGATATGATACAAAAGTTTTCAATCTTTGTAGCGTTACACACTGTTACAGTTGTTGAAAGTTTACTCAAACCCATGTAAAAGTAAAATAAGAGAATCTTAATCAAGGATGAAATAAATGGTTAAATATAAAAGACTTAAAGCACTTGCCCAAAGCCAACTACAAGCATGAATCGAAGAAACTTGGATGCTTGGTCACTTTTATGCTGAGCAACAAGGACTAAAGCAAATGCCAGAATAACTGTCCAGAGCCGGCTTGAAAACTGACCGCTAGTAATTAGTATCCAGTTTGCATACATTATCCATTTTGTTTCTTGGTTCACTAACGACCACAGAAAAACGCCAAAAGCGAGAATAGCCTGTAAAGAAAAACAAAATAAAACAACTTAATGTTTTATTGTGTCGGTCAATAAGAATAATAAGGTGTAATAACAAAGTATTGCAACGAGAGGCTTATTATTGCTATTATTACATATAGACGGGAATAGGCAATGTTTTAATCGCTATTACAAATAGCATTTATTTAAATATCGGGTACTGCTATATTTTCAGATAACTCAAATAAGTTTACGCGAGAATAGGAAACACAGAAATAATTGATTCAATAAACAAAATATATTCATGGTAAATATAATAAACTCGTCTAAACATTTGTCAATTTTGTTCCAGTATACTTCAATCATCAACTCAAAAAATTTGGTATTGTTCCGTTAGTATTGATTTAAACTTTATTGTAAATTACTTTACATGGCATTGTGTATTTACCTATTATTATAATTTTGGATATACTTCGAGATAACTCAGTTGGAGTTAAGTTAATAAATGAATTCGTCTAAGCAACAGCTTTTACATCTTACTACTATGAAGTCTTTTCTATTATGCCTCTGTTTTAGCTAGTTAGATTAAGTTTAATGTATCTCATACAGTATGAGGCACTTTTCAAGACTTTCATGTACTCTCTTTGAAACCCTTATGAAATAGCTATTCGTCACATATTCACCTCATGATTGTATGCACGATACTTTAGAACTCTCAGACCCATACATGTTTATTTCAAGATGCACTGACTTATCAATTCAGTATTTTAATTATAATTCAACTATGCTAGGCTTGAACAATGCTTGTTTTAATGGACTTGATCACTTTTTAGGTATCCTAAAGGTCAGATGTTTCTATTGTATTTTGACACCCTTTATCCAACTAAAGTGTTTTGTTATCTGATTGCTTTTAGGTAGCTTGATAGTGAAGTATGTTTTGTACTTGGTTTAAATAGGATGTTTATTAAAATCACTTATTTATTTATTTTAACAGCCTAATACATCACAAATATTTATTAATCAACATATAGTACACAGCTCAATTACAGACAATAATTCCCATTTGACTTTTAACATATTTCTATGAACTAACAATCACTGAACAACATACGACACAATGTGGTGCACTATAACATTTACCAAGTTGTTATGTTTAGTATCTTACGATACATCACTACACGAACTAAGCTCTAATAAATGCATTCGTCTATTCCTATTTTCGATTGTGCCTGTGTTCTAGCTAGTTATTATTACCTAGAGACACTCTTTTAGTAAGACACTATTCACTTAATCACGTATTGTTCTTATGTCAATTGGAACGCTTTGTCATAAGTTCCGAATTTGCCCAATGGAGATCCTTATGTAAACTTCCAACTTCCCGTAGTTCAGGATAACTTGAACAGATTGAGAAACTCTCATTCCTTTTAGTTGTCAGGTTCTCTTAAAATACTATAATTCCTGCATTTTATAGCCATTGTCAATTTAATTACTCTAGCTCCTACATCAGTAAATCATAAAATTGTTAAGCCTAATCGTAGGCCTATTCTTCCATAGCATTCATGTAGATCAGTAATTTGACTCAATTATTACAATACTCCCAATAATGCATAAATCACTGAAAACTTATAACAAAATATCGTCACTGTAGTATATTTTTAGTAATTATACTTGTATCACAAACAAAATAACAATGTAGCTTACAAAATTTTATTCAAGATTTAACACAGTACTCTTAAACTTAATGGTTTATACTATACTATGTATATATATGGAACTCATTAAACTACTAATTCATACTGTTCTTAGCTTTCTTTTTCATTTGTCAGTTATTGGTCAATATTAACCATGTTCTTGAAATAACAATGCTCACACTTCATCTCATGGAATTGATATACAGATATGTATTGTAACAATTTTCCCAAGATGAGACAACCTCCAACTTCTAAACTGAAGCACGATAACTGAATTAAATACGTAATTTTTTTCTTTTACGAACACTGTAGAAACATTTGTTCTTAAATAATACATTTTGTTTTTTTATATTCATGGTCCATGTTTCCACTCTCCCAATCCATGTGGTGTGATTACATTTTAATGAATCTTCTTTTCTCAAATGAAATCCGTAAATCGTGTTTAAATCAATTTCATAAGTTTAATTATTGCAACACCACAATTATGTATTATTTATAATAAATCTCTAATAGAAGATATTGGAGAAACACTGAGCATACATTTCTAGCTTTTTAAAATCCTCTCAAAATACTTCTTTGTTTTAATTCAGTAAATGGGTGAATTAATTTCTGAAAATTAATAAATCAGGAAGTTGATATATTTGAAGAATGTATGTAGTATGGCATCACTAACGGAATAAGAAAATGATAAAGATAGTTTTTAACAAAAGTGCTTCCAAGTTTTTATATACAATTTCATGCACTTAAACCACGGAAGATAAGATCAAGCTAATAGTTCCCCGGTGAGACAGCGGTAAGCTTAGGAACTTATATCGCTGAAATCCGAGGTTCGATTCCACGTGGTAGACACAACATATGGCCCACTGTGGCTATGCTCTAAAACAAACAAACAAACCATAAAGCTAATAAAATAAGGAATTTAATAACATCTCTCTGTCACTCACCATACTTTGATTTGAGTATTCTTAACATTTCTTAAAATGTGATATTTCTTTTTAAAGTCTCGAATATACCTGGTGTAAAAGGATTTAAACTGGAACGACTACGCCTGGTGGTTCTAATTATGTGCAAATTATGGGCCAGAAGTTGAAAGTGAACCAACGTTACTGATCTGACCAGTATCAATACCTAATAATTTGCTTTTAGGTACATACGTTTGTCATCAGTATTTTTCCATAATAAAATAAAACCATTTTGAAAGTAATTCTGGATAACTCCTGAGGCTTAGTAAGAATTATAGCAGTAACATGACAAAAAATATTTTGAAAAATAATTTTAAGATCAATATAGACAAATGTATATTAACCAATAAGGCTTACTGAAAATTAAAACAGGTTTAACTGTTACGATTAGTTACGTAAACCTGAAATAAATTAGTTAAAATACATAATAGATATTCAATAAATTAATTATTATGACTGTAAATGAATGAATGTTCAAAAAACATACAAAATCGGCAATTTAATACAGACCACCCAGTATTACCTAAATGCCAAAATAAACACAATAAACCGTTTAAGTTACTTCACTAAATAATCCTATCCTACCTCAATGTTCTAAATATATCATACGCATCTCAATAGTTTGAAGTAGGTGTCATCTCACAGCTACCAGTCAAGAAAAAAAAAATTCGGTAGTTCTTTATTTAATCACGAGATAGTTTGTTGAAATAGCAAAACTATAAAACAGCGACCCAGGTACATATGCAAGGAAATAAATTTGGAAGTACATTCATAACAAATAGCAAGTAGGTTTTCTATGTTCATAATCTATCATACACTGATTTGAGCTAAGCTGGATTATAGGTTTTTGGTCTATGCTCCAGCCAGGAGATGTTGAACTCTATGTTTCATCAGACGCTTTAGTTCTTCAAAGAAGCTTAGTTCACTTCTCCAGTCCAGGGTTTGTACACATAAGCATCTATTTCACCTCAGACACTTGCAACTTATTATTTTTTTTTTTGCATTATGCTGCCTGTCTCTGATCCCTACTACAACATCCCATCTGGCAATGTGTCTTTATTTCTCGGTGGACTATACTTTTTTGCAAATAGGTGATCTGCTATTCCTGCCTTTGGCATTAGTATCAGGGCAAAGTTAACGGAAACGAGTTTGACATTGGATGATATTGCATTATCTGATGATCAACTCATCATACCATGGCTTGTTACCATTACTACTTGTGGTCATTATTTGAATTACTTGAAGAAGATGGAAATGTTCGACTGGAAGTAGTCCTCTTCAATGAACACCTTTTGACCGATCTTTTTGTTCCTATTTTTACAGATGGTTCAAAATCAGATGACTCTGGGGATTCAGTCGTGGTTTGCTACAGTTTTGTACGTTAATTCTTACCCAGTTCTCTTAGACATTCAGAAAATATTAGTCCATATCTTGTTATCACCCATTGCTACTTAGCTTTTTTGAATTCGTAGTATATTAAAATTAGAAGGAATGAGCCTGTTGACACTGTAGCAAAAAACGGTTTGCAACCTAGCCTATCCCATATTCAGAGTTTAAGTATGTCTTCTAGGCAAGACTTCACGCCAGTTGGCAGATAACAAGCTTTTCAAGATAAAGCCAATTGTTGCTTACTGGCTATCTAGTTTGATAGGAACCAGAGTGTGAAAGTTATCTTGGAAAGGCTCTGAATTGACAAAAGTTTTCTAGCTCATAATTTTCTTTTACAAGGGACTGATCTGCCAATGTGTGCACTTTGTGACATTTAAGTCACAACTGCCTCATTTTCTTCTTATGCTATGGATACCATGTTGAGTTATGATGCCATTTAGTACATTATTTGCTTGTGTTTTTCCATTGACATTGGATAATATCATTGGCGATGGTGAACTTGTTCAGGTTTATTGTCGCATGTCTATTTAAAAGCTATTTTTGTAACTCGAGTTACAATATTCCGTTTTAATCGGTAAACAAGATACTAGCTTATACCGACCTGCTATGTTCCTAGTGTTACTAGTAAAGACATTCATGGCTTTCTGACTAAGTCTTCTCCACAAAAGTAAGGGTTTGGGGGGGGGGGGCTCAAGCTATGAAGGGATCCACAACATCAATTGTTCAATTGATGATCTTACTGCTAACTTCTACACAGCAACTCAAGACCCTAAACACATATGGAATGAAATGTTCAACTCCGAGAGTAACTATTGCCCTGATGGTGACCTCAATACCTCTTGCTACAGCATTTCAACCTTATCTACCTTAATTTTCCAGGAAACATCACCTACAGCCAACCAGCAACTCAACAGTGCAAAATCACTCTTCTTTAGCAAGTTGCCTCCAGCCAGGCCTCTTCCAAGAATCTGCTTCACCCAGCCAGCACTCAATCTATTAGTTGCTCATCAGCCATAATAGTGGAAGTGATACCACTCAAGTATTAATAGACACCGATTACTGCTGGGCTTCACTGCCCTTTCCCAGCAATTATGTTTGCCCAAATTCACCACCTATCCCAGGAAGTGGTTTGCATCAAATGTACTTTTCCCCTAGAGAATGCTAAATTGCTAGAGCCCTGGTCAGAGTCTGCTTTCAATGGAGTCAAGTTAAATATCAACATGATCAGTGATTCCCACTCAAGAGAAGTATTATCATCTGTAAAGTTCATGATCATTCTAGAGTAGTTGCTCTAGGCTATCCTACTCATCAATTTCCTATGATGACCTTACAATTAACCTCTAAACAGCAAATCAAGATCCTAAAACACACATAGGACCTATTTTTGCTGAATGACAATCTAGTTTGATAGGAACCAGAGAGTGAAAGTTATCCTGGAAAGGCTCTGCGTTGATCACAGTTTTCTTACTTACCATTTTCTTTTACAAGGGACTGATCTTGATCTGTCACGTATTATCTTTGAAACTCTTCTTAAATACTCTTTGGCACATATCTACAAGATGGTTGTATTTTGGGTGATATCTTAAAGTGTTTAGACATCTATTTATGAGTTATTGACTTTTTTCTTCCAGACTTTTAATCCTAGTACAGTAGTTCATTCATGCAGGATTGAGCAATGTTCTTTTGCCATGGCCCGGCATGGCCAGGTGGTTAGGGTGCTCGGCTCGCAATCAGAGGGTCGCGAGTTCGAATCTCCGTCACACCAAACATGTTCGCCCTTTCAGCCGTGGGGCGTTATAATGTGACGGTCAATCCCACTATTCGTTGGTAAAAGAGTAGCCCAAGAGTTGGCGGTGGGTTGTGATGACTAGCTGCCTTCCCTCTAGTCTGACACTGCTAAATTAGGGACAGCTAGCGCAGATAGCCCTCGTGTAGCTTTGCGCGAAATTCAAAAACAATCTTTTGCCACATCAGGACTACCTGTACTCCCCAATACAAGTATTTCTGATGTTACAGAAACCAATTGGTAACAGATTGGCTTAAACAATGGGAGGAGACTCGTTGCATCAACTGTGGAGGTCTCAATGCCACTTCCTACAGATGATGCCCCAACTACCAACAAGTCACAAGTGCCCACTACAAGGTTCCTTCCACTAGAGGTACCACAACCACTAACGCAGCAACCACCAAGTCTATCTCAGAAAAATGCCCAGCAGCAGCCAATACCTCAGAAGAATCAATTTTCCATGGCTACAGCCCAGACTCAAACAGAGAGCAGACACCCACCCGAGCAGAAAGAACCACCATAAAAAAATGTATGCAGATGCCACTCACCAAACCCAATAAGCTTGTCCAGCTATATATATATGCATGAAATAGAAGGCACGGTCGTCTTCTTGTTTGTCAGTGACCACAACATCGTGAAGTATCCACTGGTCTTCTTAAAACAGGTTTGTGCTGCAGCACAACACGACTTTGAATTGAAGAATCCTGAATCAACAGCCTTTGGTGAGTACATCATGTGAAGATGTAACTGGGGTAGAGTTACCATAGGTAAATACGTTTGTTTTTATGTCAAAAAAAGATCAAATTATATAAAAGAGTGAACACTGTAAAGAAATAATGTAAAAGTGGGTATGTTAAACAGAGCTGATGATGGTAACTGAAATGTATATGAAAAGAAATTATTCACCTATTATCTAAAGTCTTCTTAAATAGATATTTCGCACATATATACAACATGGTTGCATTTTTGTTAATATCTTAAAACGTTTAGACATCTATTCATGATTTATTGACTTATTTCTTTGAAAAATTTAATCATAGTACAATAGTTGATCCATGCAAAGGATTGAACAACGTTTATTGATCACTCTTCTATCTCACCAAACATCAAGTGTTTCTACACCTCTTAGCCACCTTTCACTAGCTTATGGTGAATAATTACGCTATCGTATCTCCGAACGGTGTCTTGTTTTGTGACGTAAATGGTTTTTTTGTTTTTTTCACTTAGCGTTGATTAAAATAAAACACCCAATATCCTATTCTGGAGCAACATATGTTCGCTATTCTAGGCTAAGCGGTTATATCTAATATACATGAACATACTTATACTTTACAAGCCTAGAATACTTTACTCTCAATTTATGAATAATTATAAAGTGATATACAACTGTAAATGATCAGTTTCATCAACTTTGGCAGAATAATTTCAGTTAAATGAAAATTAGTTCAATTTTCTCCAGTACCTGAAAGCCAGATTGGTAGTTAGCCATTGAAAAAAAATATATTAAGATATATCATTGAATTTGGAATAGCACAGACCAAGTAGTAAATACAATTCGAACTGATATACACTGAATTAGAAACATAACTTTTGATATATTAATTGTAGCAAAAATGAAATAAAAATTAGAATGTTAACTTATTAAGTTAATCATATCGATAAGTAAAATCTGAGACATTTTGAAATAAATATATGATATAAATTAAAAGACATATAACAATTTTACTGCACAAGTACTAATACAGGCTATTGTTATAATATTTAGTATTATCTGTGGCGTTGATAAAAGAATAGCCCAAGAGTTGGCGGTGGGTGGTGATGACTAACTGCCTTCCCTTTAGCCCTCGTGTAGCTTTGCGCGAAATTAATAACAAAAGTATGATACAAGCATCGAAGTTAATAACAAAAGTGTGATACAAGCATGAAAAGTTACATAAAACAACAATTTCTATTTGTATCATGACATAAGCTTTCACAAAAACTGTATTTGAAAGGAATAAGAAGAATGACTTGTCACAATTCTTAATAAACAATTACACATAGGTGTAAATATAAAAACATAGTGAAAAAATATTAACATTACTAGATGAGCGCTGCAGTTTCGAGAGGAGGGATTGTTGTCTAATGAGCTTTTGTGTATCATTAAATGAGAAAATTGGTGTGATATTATTTTAATACATATACCTTAATATTCTCGTGCTGCGCAAGAGCCTTTAACTAATTACGGCTAAAAACGAATATACTGATGCATCAAATACATTTATTTAATTAGATCTATCACTCATATTTCTTCAACTTAAACAGCGGTAGAGTGTAGTGTGAAAAATATTAAACACGTCACCAAAACTGTTGCAACTTCGGTTATATATGTATCAAATCGCCATCTGCAAAATTGTAAAGCGTACTAGATTTAGATGGAAAGCAGAACAACCTTAAATACTTTTTACAATGAAAGAATACACAAGTGATTGTAAAAATATTTATCAAAAACCAAATTTTGTAAAAAAACGTGCATATCAACTCTTTTGAGAACTTTAATCATACAGCAAAGCATTAACGACTCTATCAAACTATAATACTGTTGCGTCAGCGAGTCACATGACCACGTGACGCAACGTTTCTAGAATTATCATGTACTTTCGGGAATGCTA
>NW_013665843.1:401258-402775 GCF_000517525.1 Limulus polyphemus | reverse complement strand
TGTGTCGCTTAAGTTTCGTCGGAACGAAGTTACGGAAAATTAATTAACACACGGAGACGTAACAATACTTATATGATTTTCTCACTTACCCGAGCAACAGCCAGACACAGAGCTACTGGGTAAGGCATTCGTTTCCATCGTCTAATGTATAAGAAGTATACACCTACCCACATCTGAGGCGTAAGAAATAAAATTAGCGAATATATTTAACAATTCATTCTACAAACAATAACATTAAATAACTACACAATTATACTTAAATTAGGCATTTTTGAGTTTGTGAAATAATATTTTTTGATGTAAATGACAAAATAAATGTTCTCACAAATATATAATATTGTATACTTGAAGTTCTGACCAGTTTTCATTGTTTTTTATCAAGCTTATCAGCACTAGATGAGTTACCATAAAAAGTATCTACGACAGTTGTAGATAGTTATGTACGTATGTGTTATGTTTTGATTCAAGCTTCCTTAAAGATAAACTATTGTAGAAGTACAAGTATTTATATAACTTCAGAAATAACTTTATATGAGGTGTAAGTTTTAGTGGTTCCAAAGCCTTGGATATCATATTTTTCTAAGTTGGTGATTCTGCACATATGAATCTAACGACAACCCAGTATTACAAAAACACAGAAAAAACAACAACATTCAATAAAAAATTTGCGAAAACTAAGTATTATGTAGGTATGGTAATGTCCACAAATACAGAAACAAGGTAGTGATGAATACACAAACCCCACAAAAATCACTACATACAGTACTGTGCAAAAGTCAAAAGTTAGATTTCAGGCTACTTTCAAAGAATAATGGAAGATAAATCACAGATAAAACATCAACATTTTATTACTCTTCATATTTAGTACAACAGAAACACAGTATAAGTGCTTGAGTTCAGCAAACAGTTAATATTTTGTGTGTCCCACTTTTGCTTTAATAACTGCTGGCAGTCTTTCAGGCATTGTTGCAACATATTTAATCAAAATATCCTTTGAGATTTTACTCCAAATGTCTCTAATACACTCCCATAAGGTTTCTTTGAAAGTAACTTTTGATTTGTCAAGTTTTTGATCTATCAAATCCCAGATCTGCTCAATTGGGTTCTGTGTGTGTGTGTGTGTGGGGGGGGGGGTGTTACATCATTTGAATGACTCCGGCAGCTTCTTTCTTAGGTTGGATGAGTTTTTGGAGTCATTATCTTCTTGGTAGTAGAGTCCTTTACCAATAATGCGCAAACCACTGGGTATGCCATGACGGATCAATATCTGATGGTACTTGTGCTGGTCCATTATTCCATCTATTTTGCAAACATCTCTTGTCGCCTCAGCATAAAAGCACCCTCAAACAATCACACTGCCTCCCTCTCCATGCTTTGTGGCAGGTGCTATGCTTTCTTCCGCCGGACGAACAACCTACGCTTTGAACCAAATATTTCAAACTTGGATTCATCCGTCCATAACACCTTTTTCAAATCAACAGTTCAGTTTTTGTACTTTTTTTTTTTTTTTTTTTTTT
>NW_013665843.1:395354-400531 GCF_000517525.1 Limulus polyphemus | reverse complement strand
TTTTTTTTTTTTTTTTTTTTTTTTTTTTTTACCAAATTCAGTCTCTTGACAATATTTGGAAATCGAACTAAAGGTTTTTAACTGTTACATGACCAAATATTCCATTCTCATTGAGTCTTCTTGATACCGTAAATCTGGACACTTTTCTGTCATTTGGTACATGGTCGTTTATTTCATGCTTGAGGTCAGTGGCATTGAGTTTAGGTGTTCTGCCTTTTCCTTTCCTATTTTCAAATTTACCTCTCTCGCTCTCACGATCTAAGGTGTACTTAACAGAGTTTGGGGAGCATTTCAAGTCTGCAGCAATTTGTCGGAAATTCCAACCGGCATCACGTAAAACTTTTATGCGAACTCTCTGCTCTACTGACAATTCTCTACTCTTTTAGGGCCATGACATGACAACAAAACTTAACATATAGTGTTAAATACTGTTTTTATCAAGGTTTATTTGTGGAGTGCTATTAAACTGATTTCTTCTAGCATATATCAGTACCATATGCTAGCTCCTTGCAAGCTTCTTTCTATGTAGTTAAGACACTATATGGGGTACCATGACAGTTACTTGAAGCCCTAAATTTGATCAGTATGTTCATTCAAGCATAACTCTTATGATATTCCCTTGGTACAAGTATATGAGAATTACAAATAATGATAAGTATTCTCATTCCGGCTCATTCAGTTGTCAACAGGGATCAGTGAAACATTACCATAGTGTTGAAATTTACATTCTGTAATTACATGGAAGAATTAGCCAAAATAAAATGGAAAGAATGACAAAACATTCTCTTGTCCTAACACTTTTACACAGTACTGTAAGTAGCCATATCTTTCCAATAATAACTATTACCTACAAATAAATGTTGAATTACTGTGAGTTGTATGAATTCAGGTTTGAGTAAAAACACTTAAACTGAATAGTGCTATACATCTTACAGTGGCTATTAACCATAAGCTTGTAAGGTTGACTCGGTACTTACTGGCTACTTATGTAGGGATTTTTGTATGGTTCTGTGTATTCATCCCTACCTTGTTTCTGTACATTTTGACACTGCTACCCCTTCATACTACCAAATGAAAACAACTGTGAATAAAACTGCTAAGAAATGTATGTTCTCATAATTAGTATTCTTAGTTTCTTTATTAAGAGGATCGCTAAGGGTTGCTCTCTATGTCGAAGACTCACATAAGCCTTTTTCTACTTATATTCTAGTAGGCTATTTGACTAATTTTATAAAGAAATAATTTGGTTTTTCTTAATCAATGTTAATTTGGCAGTGTAATCCCATTAACTTAAGAAGCCGAGTAGTCTTGATCCCATTTGGAATAGGGATACAGTTAGTTTACTTACGAAGAATGTTTAGTTTGAGAGATTAGCTATGATCCATCCAGTTATTGTGGGTAAAGTACAGCCGAAAAATTCTCACAAACAAAATACTGTTCTGATACTTAGATTTGATTTTCGGTGACGAATTCGATCTCGCGGCCTGTAGGTTGCTTGTCAAGTGCCGTAACCACCAAGCTATGACAGGCTCCTGTGACTCAGTGATAAGTCTGAGAGCTTATAACGCTAAAATTGGGTTTCGATACCAGCAGTGAGTAGAGCACAGATAGCCTATTGTGTAGCTTTGCGTTTAACAACAAACAAACAATTAATTTTCTCCAAGCATTAATGTATTTTGTTCAGAAATCAGTACTGTACCCGTTATGAATGTTTTAAAGTTAAAGATTTACATAAAAATGACGTGCATTTAATAATAATTTCAGGTGAAACATTTCCTCCTATTTGGAATGAATAATATAAAAGAACAACACTATGAAGAAAGAAGGAGTATCAAAATGTCAAAACATTTCTTAAACACTTTTTCTTTTCTATTTAAATGTGTTATGATCAACATTTCGTTATTTCTGATGAAAGTGGAATTATTCTGATTCGAAATATGAATACCTATTTCTCAAAGTCAACAAACTTTTTTTCGCTTTATCTCTGAAGTTTGACTATAGCAATTCAAACAAGACAAAACACTACAATACAGTCTTAATGTATTAACAGACATAAGGAAAATTTTATACCTTCATATTATAATAAATTCAATACATTTTAGTTATTACTTATAGAATCGATATAGCTATTATCCTTTCCGTAATATAATAATGAAAAGTAATATTATTTGTGTAATGATGAAATGTAATATTAATTAATGGCATTTTCCCAACTTCACAATAATTTATCATCATTTCTTATAAGGTTTTCGTTTGAGTTGAATTTAGGCATGAGATTAATACAACTTAGAGGATCGTGTCCTAAGAATTGCTCAACGTTTTACCCAAGGTATCACGATTATACGTTTAGCCTCCGAGTTATCACTCTGATAATTCAAACTGCACTTAAACCGATAGTAAAAATTATACCGAATTTATTTTATACTCTTAAAACATGGAAGAGCATTTTCTTTTAGATAAAAGAGGAAAAAATTACCGAAGAGACGAGACAGATGTAATTCAGCGTATTAGATCAAACAAAGTTAACAAACACTTTTAGCTTTTTGACCTTATGATTGCATCAAATTTTTCATCAGTTAAACTAAGCTATAGATTAAGGATTTTTCTTACAATTGTTTACATCTTTATAAATTTGCTTCAGAATTGTCTTCGTGGATATTTGTACTTTCTTGTGTGGTGCGCATATTTTCATTTCCAGCCACTCACTAAGGGTTAATAAACCTTCATAAAGCGATTTCAATGAGCTAATAAAATGGCGTGTCGATAAGGTGTGCCCCATGACGTCACGGATAGATTTATGACTGGTGGGCTTTATCACATTTTTTCTTAGGAAGGATATTTATAAAACGAGATTTTAAAAAGATATAAGACCAAAGAACGCATTTTGCTAAAGGGAACCTTATATTTTCTGCAAGGAATCGGAAAAATTCGCACAATAGAGTTTTTATGACAGCAAGGGGTCCTAAAACCATTCAATCTAGAGCAACGTCTTCATCCTAGTAGTGAAATCTGTAGTTATGCTCTTCATCTTAGAAATCCATTGTGATGAAGCTAGGCATATCTCCTGGTACCGTTTACAAGAGAATAAACAAAGATTTGAAGTTTACATAAGCTCACAAGCCAAATGTAAACAAAATTCCAGCCACGTTTACAAATCAAATGTTATTTTCATCAAAAAGCTCGTCAAAGAAACTGGAATCACAACAAAACCATTCGAACACACACTTGCCAAGTCTCCCGAGGCAATTCCAACGAACTTCTGTGTCTTTGGCCTACTTAAACGGTAGTCTTGGAAGCTAACGTTCATTTACAGTACAAGGTCTGTCAAAAAAAATTGTCAAGAATGTGTGATCTAATGGCCTCAATGTTCATTGCATAAGCTTGTGACGGTGGAAATCGTAGTATCAGACATTAGTGTAAAACTTGGCTACAAGGCTGAGTAGATCGACGAGGAAGGAGATGGTTCCGATAATAGATTAACCTTTAGTGTGCACGTTTTCGATTAAATATGCTAAAAATCAATGAAAACAACTGGGAATACAACTGCTAAGAAATGCTTAATGTTCAATAACTTTTACCCAACCAAGTTAAAGACAGAAACTTCAAACGTTGTCTCAGCGAAGTGGTTGCAGTGAAACACTTCGTACTTTTATTATTTAACAACTAATATGTTTCACAAGTTTAAAAATTATCTACTTCTTACTATGATAATTTTCTGACTTATAACATTATTACTGTTTTCTTCCACTTTCAAGAAAGAATAAATTATTCGCATTTCGGATGTGAAATTAATCTGTAAAATATAAAAAATATCAAATGATTTTGAATGAAAATTAACTCTTTGATCAGATACAACCAGTACAGGATCATTACGTTCTTAAAATATGAGTTATGCAGAATTTTTTTTCGAACTTATTTTTTGTCCCAATGGGAATACCCATGGGACGATTGAAATAGACTGGCAACTAGCAAGTGCAAATCAACATCAACAAGTGTCCCAGCCGGTAATGAGACGATAACTTTGAAGTGGCTCAGCGGTAAGTGTCGAGGCTTACGACGCAAAATGGTTTCGATATACGTGGTGGGGAAAGCACAAATAGCTCATTGTGTAGTTTTGTGCTTAAAGACAACCAAATAAAACTAAGTCATTATACAACACTCATGTTTGTTTAGTACTCTTCGCTACGTTTTGGTCGAATGTCGTTCGTCACTGTGTTTCTCAATATTAAAATTAGTTTAACTTCTTCCCTACCGGAGACCTCCTCTAGGGACAAACACACTTGTCTAACAACTTGTAATTATAACTACTGTGGACTGAACTAGTTGTGAGAGTCTGGTCCTTTTCCTACAAAAAAATTTTCAGATAATGAGTAAAATCGACTCGATGCTCTGAACTAATAAAATACACTTCTATCCAATTATCTTTTAACCAAAAATTTTAAATACCAACTAGATAAGTTCGACAAATTTGTTCTTATTACGATATGGAAGCTTTTGTTTCCAGTACACTCAGTTTGTAGAACACGGTACTTGTATATTTATGGAATCCCGTCTATTAGACCGCCATTTAACCTACAAAAGGAATACACCACACGGATACCAGCTATGAAACTGACTTTTCCTCAATAAATTAGTATTTCATATAAACCTCATTGTAGTAAAGTGGATTTTACTTACACAAGCTAACGTGGTGAAGAGGCCAACATAAAACATCGTGTCCCTCAACTCTGCAACGTACTGTGTTAAAGTGCTGATCTTCAGAAAAGAAGTTTTCGCTACTAAAAAAGCCATCAGAAACGAAAGGAAGGTGGATACGACCATAGTGCTGGATATCTATAATAGTATGTTACAAATCATGATATAAGAAAGCTCTATCGTCATATGTGTTAATACAGTATAACAAACATTGACTTTATACCAAAACATATTCAGTTATCCAACATTCTATTAAATATCCACAAAAATATAGCTGAAGTCCTTTTTGAACATTGGAACAAACACAACAGTTCACATCTGCAAATATTTCACACGTGTATTGATTATTGACTGATTAGTATTGTTGTCTTTGAGAAAAAGAAAACAGAATTTATACCATGATCTGTAACAAATTTGTTATTATATATTTATTTCAATATCAACGTTGTTTAGATTAAGTTTATATTCTAAAACATGCATAG
>NW_013665843.1:392629-394938 GCF_000517525.1 Limulus polyphemus | reverse complement strand
ATTTAACTTCAGTGGATTCACATCGGACATTAGTACTTTTACGAAAATATTACCTAACTTCATCGGTTGAAAACATCGACAAAGAATGCAGAGCTAGTTCGCTTCCTTTCAAGCGAATTATACCTACGTCAACTCGTAATCAACTCGCTCATCTTAGACTCTCGATAAGATATCGAAGAAGTTCCAGACTAGAAAAAAGGTTTCATATTGCTTGTAAGTTTGTGCAACTTTTGTTTATAAATCATTGTTTGTAATAACTGCTATTGTAAATTGAATTGTTGTGTGCATATTAAAACGTATTTGTGTTAAAAAAAGAAAACTGTGCGTATCAGTCTTGTTGGAAAATATCATAAACTGACTATATATCAGTTTTTACTTAGCTGCTAAATCCAAAGTACAATTTAACTATTAAATTTAAATTTATCAGTTAACTCGGATTCAGACCATTTGAAATTCTAATACGTAACAGATTTCGTAATAAAATATAAAATATTTCCTTGTTATTGCTATCATGGATTTTAATTGTTCTCTTTTAGCACTCAATCAGAAGTTGAAGTTCTGTGTCGTTGAGTGTCCGGTCAGATCTATTGATTACAAGGTTAGGCTGAGCTGCATTGTTATGTTTTACTTTAAGTTGAATAAAGGCCTCAACTTTGCCGTCAACCACAAAACAGTTCCATGCCTAGAGTTCAATTGTACCTAGAAGATCTAGCCAGAAGACTTAGTGACCCACTACATTAAAGAACAAAAGACCTCCTCTAACTCAAACATCCTCCAGCTACAGAAAGAAGAACTTCACGACATCAACCAACAGACTTTTATTACAGGTAACTACAACAAAATGTGGTTTCCCGAAGTTCCCAAAAACTATATTTTAAATAACTTTTATAAAGAACTCTCGAATAAGACTATTAATATAGTCAACCAATCCCGTAAACTGAAAAGTAACCTCACAAGTAACGAGATCAAATCCATTTATAATCTGAAAAAGACACTAACATTAAAATTCTAAAAGCTGATAAAGACAACACCACTGTAATCACGAACAACTCAGAATACATCGACAAAATGAACGGCATCCTTTCCGATAAAAAGAAATTCAAAGCCATCCCAAACAACCCAACAAACAAACGAAAAACAACTAAACAAAACTTTATTACAAATGGAAAAAAAAAGATAATTTAATTACTGACGATCTTTATTTTTATCCACGTAAAACTCTATGGCATTCCTAAACCACACAAACCGGACTGCCCCCTACGACCTATACTGTCCACGTATGATTCCTTCAACTACAATCTTGACCAAGAACATTTATAACTTTCGAACATTACAAACCATTTAACTTCAGTGGATTCACATCAGACATTAGTACTTTTATGAAAATATTACCTAACTTCATCACTATTATTATTGTATGTAACATCTGCAGGTTCATTTTTTCAAGATGCCATCTTTTTCAAATATACACTAAACCAACTAAATTATAAAGCCTTAATGATTAGTTTTGATGTCGTGTCACTCTTCACCAAAGTCCCGCCGATGAAGCTTGCAATAGCGCACTTGACCTCTTCATTAATGACCCCAACAAATTAATCCACATCCCCAGCACACTTTTTACTTCTCTTTTAGAATTTACAACAACTAAAACCAACTTCGTTTTCAACAACGAATATTTCCTCCAAATAAATGGTTTAAGTATGGACAATCCATAGAACACGAAAACAATAAACAGTTGTATTTTCTTAACCTCAACATTATTAGATCGGACGCACAGTTTAAAATCAAATTCACCGTAAGAACACACACATCGGCCTCTACATCTCATGGAATTCCGCTCATGACACCACACACAAAAAACTCATAAACACAGCCACAAAACTCTGTTCAACGGACTACACAGATGAATAAATTAACCACATAAAGCATTCCTTCATTCACACCAACAAATTTCCACCAGCTATTGTTGAAAAACTCTCCAATATTCACCACAACAAAACTCAACTCACGAACAAAATTGACACTAACAAACATAACAACAGTACATTACACTGCAGCTTACCTTTTGTCCCTAAAACCAGCTCAAGAATAATCCACACTTGGAGAAAACTAGCCATTAAACACAAAATTCCTGTCAACGTCAAATTCTCTCAAAAACCCGACCCTAAATTAAAATCATTACTAAACAAAAATTATTTAGAATCACACAATACCAACGTCGTTTACAAAATAATAGTCAATAACTGCCCATAATTCTACATCGGAGAAATAGGAAGAAAATTGGAAACCAGATTCACAGAACACAATAA
>NW_013665843.1:381689-392169 GCF_000517525.1 Limulus polyphemus | reverse complement strand
TTCATTGCTTTCACTGTAATTTATTTTTTTTATTATTTAGGGAGCATTATAAATAGTTATGTTTTTAAAAGAAAAAACTACTATTGTTATAAATAACACATTCAGTTGAACTAAACTATGCATGCCTATTTAAATATATTTACACATGGTTTATGTATATCGTATATATACAAATATATTAATCATACCTTCGGTGTATAGGACGCAAGCAGATTTTGACATCAAATTTTGGGGTAAAAAAAATGCGTCTTATACACCGAAAATTACGGTAACTAAAATAAAATCCAGACATCCCATTTCAACAACTTTATTTCACTTATTTTACATGTTTGGTTAGTCTCTGTTTATGACTGGGACAAGCTTGAAATCCACTGGGACAAGCTTGGAATCTGGGTTTTGGTATAAGCTGCGCAATATGCGATTTTATATAAGTATCTCGAAGCTTAAGATAACTGTGCTTATCTGAAAGTTCCTAGAAGACAAAGCAGCAAACGCTTGGCCTGTTCATTGCACATCTAGCGAAAAACTGTCTACTAATGCCATGCAGGGAGGGGTATTGTTCTTGTCTGCAAACAGTAAAATTCAATCCAGACTTTAGAGCTACAACGCGTACCATTTTATGCTTCAGAGCTTATCTACCACTTCTTCTCAAAACACAGTCCCAACCACCTGTATTTATTCAGAGAAATGATATAACATACCGGTAATATTACTCTTATGCTATGACACATCGGTAATATTACTTCTGGCATGTTGGTCACAGCTCATATTACCAACAGCATTAGCTAAGCCTCGAAAAACACCAATCCTGTTAAAACGATGAGAAGAAAAACGTTCGCATAGATCATCCCTGTATCACCCATATTCTCTTTGTATAGCGTAAAAGCCATAGCACATCTTAAAATCTACACCACAAACTATGCTCGCGTTGTTTTTGAAATTGAAACACTAATAAACATATAAACATTTACTACTAACACATAAACATTAAATAGTGACATAGCGTATGTCTTTTGGAAAAGTTGCTGTGTTTACTACAGTGTGTCCGAAAAGTCGGAAACCATAAGTGATTTGCATCTTTTCTTAATTTCGGATACGTGACCGATTATGGCGCTGTCAAAGCATGAGAAAGCCGAGTTTGTTTGTTTGTTTGTCTGCTTGTTATGAATTTCGCGCAAAGCTACAGGAGGGCTATCTGCGCCCCCGCCGCCCCTAATTTAGCAGTTTAAGACTAGAGAGAAGGCAGCTAGTCATCACCACCCACCGCCAACTCTTGGGCTACTCTTTTACCAACGAATAGTGGGATTGACCGTCACATTATAACGCTCCCACGGCTGAAAGGGCGAGGATGTTTGGTGTGACGCGGATTCGAACCCTCGGCCCGCCAATTGCGAGTCGAGCGCCCTAACCACCTGACCATGCCGGGCATGAAAGCCGAGTTAATCCTGCTGTTAATTCAAACGTGTTTCGAATTACAATGACAGCATGTGGAACACATTCTGTAAAATTTGTTGAAGTGCCTATGGTTCCAGAGTTTTTGGAGACCCTGTATTGTGTTAGTGGTATTAAGATTTTCGAATCATAGACGGCAGGATATGTTTCGTTTGCAGCTTTTTAATATTGCAGTTAATATACGATATTTACAGTACAGTGAGAGCAGAGTTTCTTCCGCCAGGCAAGACGAGAAGAAAACCAAGCTTTCAGTAAATATTTTCGAAATAAATGTACAGTGATGTGTAAAATGGCTATTTAAAACATAATATGTACACACTGCACTAAACATTTCCATTTTTTTTTCTTTTTTTTTCTCTCCCGTTTTACTGTCAGTGCTGCTTCTAATCTTAGCAGATAATATTCTCATGTATTCATACATAATACGCATAGTTGTGTATGCTCACACCTCTAGTTAATAGTTCGAAAATTGCGCAATACATATATTCAGCTACAAATTTCAGTTTTACTATGATTTTAAAATCGTATAACACTAATAACATAATAATAAACATACCATATTTTCTAAAAGAAATATGCTATGTGACTATATATGTTTTTCATTCTATTTGCTACAGACTATTTTCCATCTCATGGAATATTCTCTCTCTCTTCATGGTATGTGGTGATGACTAGCTGCCTTCCCTCTAGTCTTACACTGCTAAATTAGGGACGGCTAGCGCAGATAGCCCTCGTGTAACTTTGCGCGAAATTAAAAAAAACAAACAAAAATCATGGTATGTGAATATACATTTGTTTTTTCTGCCAACTACCACTGATTTCCAATTCTTTCCAAACTTATAGGTGAATCTTATGCTACGATCCCAGTAACTTTCAGTACGGCATTTCACTGCATTTTCAGTCTAGTGATTACTGTCCAGTTTAATGGTAATAATACTTTTATTTTTCTATTTGGTAACTCTCAGTATAAGTATTGGTACATCATTTTAGTTATATGTACAAACCAATAAGTTCTATATTGTTCATCTATCTCTCTATATAAATATCTTACCAAAGAACTAGAGGTACTATCACGTTTTCTACTTATTTATTGTTCAGTAATTATTATTGTTAGTTAGTATTTCGACGTGCTTTTAGAATTTAACAATTCAATTGATGTACAAATATTCCTGTACTGAAAGAATAGGGTATTAAAGTGCTTACCATATCTGTTGGCAAACCGTACTGATTAGCAAATAACAGGACAGTTGTGCCAGGTGGAATAACCCCATACAGAAGGCTGAAGTCCTGAAAAATTATAGAATTGTTGCCTTCATCCACTGTCAATTTAACGAGGGCATGATTGATAAAAGGAGACGCTATCCTATAAAAAGCGAAAGAATGAAAATTGAAACTATCAAAAATAAATAAAACTCCATTGGGTCACTGGCCCAAATATATAAATGTGAAAGCGAAATTAAATAATTATTATTTGAAATATTATAAAACTAGCAATCAAAGCTTACGAGTAGTTAAACTGTGCACTTGATAACAAAAAATAGTATACATGGTTAACTTACATTTTTACGATAAAAAGCATTCCAGGTAGGAATAAACTTTCACCGCGAAGTAAGACTAATTTTCCGACCATAGATATTCCTAGGAGAAATAGCACTGATCCAGCAAATGTGGAAGCTAGAACCTGATGATGAGAGAATCCAGTAAAAGACTTAAAGAAGATAAGTAAAATAGCATTCTTTGTTTAACTAATATATAAATATAACAAATAATCAATTTAGTTTAATTTAACTAAAAGATATTATTAACCTAACGATCACAACTGAAACTTTGTATGATAACACAATTAAGTACAAGTTTCACGTGGCAGTTACTGTTTTATGTTTTACAAGCTTACTAAAACTTAAAATACATCATGTTACCAGGTTCAGTAAAATAAGACAGATTTTATCTACTTTTCTGCCTTCTCCCTATATGAGCTTTCATAACAAAACCTAACGTGTCTGTTACACTGTACATAGCTAAACATAACGCGTCTGTTAGACGATATATAGCTAAACATAATGTGTATGTTAGACGGTACGTAGCTAAACATAACGTATCTGTTACACTGTAGATAGTTAAACATAACATGCCTTTCACGGAACTATTATGATATTGTTAGGGTGATTATAAGAAAAGTAGCCTTATGTAAAATTTAAACTTTTGTTTCTACGTAGCTTGTTCAACTTATTCTGAACAGATTTTCAGTAACCTGTTGCCTAAATTTTGCGGTTTATTCATGTAGATCCGAAGGTTCCACTCCTAAAAGGAAATTAATTATTGTATTTATTCAAAACACTGTAATTTAAAACACATATTTAGCAAGAAGCAATATATATAAAGATACCTGTTGTGTTTGTTTGTTTGTAATTAATCACGAACCTAAACAATGGGCTCTCTGTACTCTGCCCACCAAGGGTACCGAAACCCGGTTTCTAGCGTTGTAAGTCTGCAGGCATACCGGTGTGTTACCTGTTGTGTATGTAATGATTCGAAAAATTAGATGTATTAAACTCAGGCAATACTGATGCTGCTATAGAAGCATTTGAGGCATTTTACGCTATTTTCAAATGCCTCCAGGACTAAGAAATATAATTTTATAAAAATTATGAGACACATGCAATACAAAGAAAAGCTGTGCGTATTTAACGAATGCATAAGAGAAGTTACATAATGACACTTGACCAATAAAGAAAATGCATATGTCAAGTATAAACTAAGATACATCCCAGGTGGTATTGAGGACCAACTGTTTATGTTATTGACATAAAACAGACGTAACTGTAGCAAAGAGAAAGCTATGAGAAATTGTATGTTAAATTCACTCTAAAAGGATTAAGAGAGGAAATCAAAGACTCTTAGCGGAACTTTGATCTGAAGAAAACGAGGAGAAATACATGCAAACAAGCTGCTGATTTACCTGGATTTTAAATATATCTACTGATAACTGGATTTAAATTGCACTCCAAACGACTGGCCTACATGGCGTCTCGTTACCTATGCAGTTAGTGGGATATTTATAGTAAAGTGAACTTTCTGATACTATACATCATAGACATGTTTCTGAAATATCTTTGTATACTGACACACACACACACACGGACTCAATTAACAAAAGACGAACAATACTTAGAACACACTTGTGTTATACACTAGGTTGTGTAGTTCTGCTTACTTTTAGAATGACATAAATTATGTCAGGCAGCCTGGATTGGAAAGAAAAGTTAGCGATGATACCCAAAACGGTAGCTATGATTACAGGATTTTTAATGATTCCAAGAGCAACGATCCAACTAAGTTTAAATACATGCTTGGCATGTTGAAGAAAGGTTGAGGACTGAATGCCTTGGGTTGTCTTCTCCTTTTTATCATCATCAGCAGCTAAAGCCTCCTGTTTGTTATACTGGCGAATCTTTTCGACTTCCATAAGAATGAAACTGACTGGATTCAGGAGAGCCAAAGTCAAAGGTGTCAGCAGATACATATAACGAGGAAACAGCGGTTGTGTGGTGGCGTAAAGAGCTGATACTGCGAAAAATAAAATCAAACATGAATATTAATTTCTAAAAGCAAAATACAAAATATATATAATCGAAAACTAAATCACAAAATTTATTATTATTCATTGTAAAGGAACATTTCAATTTAGATGTGTAAAATGAAACCTAATGTTATAGTTAGCAAAGAAAAAACTAGATTCGTTTAAAATAATGCATTTTATAAGTTGGGTGATATGCAGAAACGATAGTGACAATGAAAGAACAATAAATAATATTTAAAATTTTCATAATGAATAACAAGAACGGACCAATAAAATTTAAGCTAATTACCACCGTAACGAGGTAATTTCAACACATTTTCAAAAGCTACTGAAAAAAATAATAGCGCTATAAGAAAGCCATCTGATTACCATAATAAACGTTCTAAAATATCTTGATATTTTGGAAAGAGCTCACCTTGTTCACATAAGTTTTCATTGATATAGAATGATTGGAAACTAAACGGCAGAAAACTCGTAGTTACTACTTCAAGGAGCTCTTTTTTAAAGGATTCATTACAATATTAAAATACAGCATATAAATAGTAATATGGTTTTAGAGATGCATTGCTATGGTCCATACATGCGACATAAAAGTGTATTTCGGTAAAAGAAGACACCACCAACAAAGAATTGTAAATCAAAATAAACAACATGGCATAAAAAGTTAAACACATTGTGCTCACTGGAGTGAAGCAACCGACGAATTTCGCAAATTATCGTTTGCTTGAGGAGAGGTAGAAATTTAGTAAGTTCATTCTTCCACACTTTAACTCGAACTGTACTTCAGAATGAGTTTATATTTGACATTCAACACCATTACTGGTGTATTAGCACTAATAATTATTATTTAACATAATAAGTCATTCACTACTTTAGAAATCATATACTCCTAGTATGTTTTCTTAAAGCACAATACTGCACAATAAACTATTTGTTCTGTTTCCACCGAAGGGATCGAACGCCAATCTTTAGTGTTGTAAGTCGTAAAGCTCACCGCTGAGACACCGAGAGACCTTTTATTAAACATAATTATATTTAGTTGTGCCATTAACATTATAATTCCGTTGTAATACCTTTAAAGGTAGGGTATCGTCTTAGAAAAAATTATCTGCCATCACCTCATTCATGTGGCAGACTGCCCTCCTCGTGATTTTTAACAATGTCTAAAACTCTTATGAAACACAAGTATTTTTATTTTAATGATCAAACAGTTAAGGTTGAAACTGATTTCAGAAAACGTTATATAGCATGTTCTGTACCCTAGGACAGACAGCACTGTCCCTTTAAAACTGAATATATATTGTTGTGGGTATTTATAGAAATTTCAAACAAAGCAGCTCTGTTGAATTTAAACCGAACGTGGCCCAGTGGTTAGTGTGATGGATAGTGTATCCAAGATTCCGTGGCTCACATCCAGTTACCTTAAAAAGATGCGCTTTGCACTTTAGGTGCATAAAAAAGCTGGTGGCATTGACAAGCTGCCTTCCCTCTAGTCTATCACGCCAAAACTGGTGACAACTAGGACATCTTGTATGTTTTCGCGAAAATTAAGACTGTTAGTATAGAAAAAGTCAATATCAAAATTAGCACAATAAACATTGCTATCAAATTAAACATTTTGTACTTCCTCAGAAAATTCAAAACTGTTTTTCAAAGTATACTTATTAATAACATACTTCTTCGGGAAATCAGCAATAATACCGTGAAATCATTATTGTAGGTTCCAATACTTGAAACAATAGGCCTTAATGGAAATCCTTCTTTATCCATATTAGAAAGCCCAAAGGAAATCTTGGGATGACTCCCTGATGATATTGTTTTCGAGTGTTGTACTTTAGTTAACACATTACCTATCTTTAGTTTCATTGGATAATTGCACAGTTTTGTTTCTCTACTATCAGTAAGATCTTGATCAAGCCTTGCAAATTTAGTTGAATCACTCTGAATATGATTCCTTTACTTAGGTATTTCGTTTTATCAAGAATAACTATATTATAACCTTTATCTGATTTATTAATAATTGTGTTGTAAAGTTCACTAAGTTTTTTAATGCTAACAATTCTTCCTTACTTATATTTAAAAGTTGATAGACCGAACTCTAGTTAGTAAAAGAAGTTAAAGTATTCCATTAACTTGTGTTATTACTGAAAGATTGTCTAGATTTAGATTGTCAGAATGTCAAAAAATAATCTTCAAATTTTAATTTACTAGGTATGCTAAATTTTAAACTAACAGCTAATACTTCTTTTCAATCATTAAGATATAACTGAACAAATAAAAGTTATAGCACCCAGTTGTTCCATAGCTGAGTTTTAACTTGATATCGTCTTAAGTGAGTTAATTTATTTTAAAATATTTTTCTACATTATACAAAAGTGTTGTTGTATTTATACAAATTTTGTTATTTTAATAAACTACCGAGTTAAAGATTTAAACAATAGGTTCTTTTTTAGTTTAATTTCAAAGCTCAACAGTTGTTTTTAAACTTTATAATACTTTTTGGAGTGATGACATTAAGTAATAGACATTTTAAAAAAATTGATAATAAATTTAATTTTTTTATATTTGTTAAGCAAGTCTATATGCAACTTTTTGTTGCATATAGTTTTGTAATATTTAGGATGTAGTTCTTTTGCAATCCTAAACTGTAGAACAATATTACTTTATATTAATGTTAGCAATGAATTTCAAAAAGACCCAAAACTCGAGCGCTTTCGAGTAGTTGACTATTCTTCTTCAGGATAATAAAGGGCATTTTTTAAATATTGGTGAATATATTTCAGTCTTTTTTTCATTCAGTTTTCTAAGTAGTTTCAAAGCTTTGCTAGGATTGAGATTGGGCAGCTGTGTTGGAATAAACGTTTAGTTTGAGAAGAATGGAAGATTTTGCTATGGGACGAGGAGAAAGTTAAGGTCAATTAGGTTTAGAAAGTCATCAGATTTAATACTTAGCAGAATGTTGCTTGGAATAAAATGGATATCGTTGGAAAGGTTTTGTTTAAGGTGTGCAGAAGATTCTGCGTTTGGAAGGAGAAAGTTTCGGAGATTGTGAAATTTGGTAGGTCGTCAGGCTTAGGACTTGATAGAAGGTTAAAAGGAATAAAAGTGGAAGTTTTAACTTATGCATAAGTACAGCATTTCGAATAGTTCCAGGAGAAGTAGTGATAGAAATTTGGTTTGGGTTGAAAGGTTGTGAATAAGACAGGATTCTTGAATTGGGTGTCAGGTTTAGGGCTTAGGGAAAGAATACAAGAAACAGGGGTGGAAGATATAATTTCCGCATAAGTACAGCATTTAGGAGAATAGTCAAATTTAGTTCCAGAAGAGCAGTGATGGTGTTTGAAAAATGCAGTAGAAGAGTGCCATACAGATGTATGTTCTTTGGGTTGATACATTTTTAATGAAACACGCTTTTTGGATTGGATATGAGGAATAGAAGAGGTTGGAAGAGATTTAGGACTATGGGCTTTTGGTTAGTTTACGCTTGAGTATTCAGTATTAGTTTATAGACAAGGGAGAATATAGTTAGTAATAAAGAAACGTAAATTACAGGATAGGGAACTGATTCCTTTGAAAGAAAAATGTAAACCGTTCTTTGCTAAGAAATGTATCCTGGTTACAGATTCAAAATTAGTGTTGTAAAGGAAAGATAAGCGTGGGTTATGTGCGATTTAATAGCACAGATTTGTTGTATTACAAGCAGATCAGTATGTCTATTGACGTCACGGTAAATAACGCTAAAAGAAACAAGTACGAAAGTCAGTAGAGTGAGTCAAAAAATGTAATAGTAAACTTTCAAGTAAGTCGTTAAAACAATCATAAGCCGTCGTTGCGTTCCGTTTTAGGTCCTTAGTTCCTATGTGAAGAATTAGACTTTTCACAGTCCGTGGCGGTAAAGCTACAGCGTCTAAAAGATCAAGTTAGGTGGCTCCACGAACGGATTTATTTAGAATATGTTGGTTGTTAATGTAAGTAAGGTGTTGATGGAGGTATTTAATAACAGAATATTGAAAAATGGCAATGTAAGGTGAAAGAAGAGGTAACTTCAGGAGAATAAAGAAAAAGAATAGTGAAGTATTCGAAAGTGCTCGAGTTTTTGGTCTTTTTTGTAATTTAGTGCACCTTTTATATGTGATCCTGTATTTCAACTCTTCTGTCAAAGTTACTAATGTTAGCGATAGACCCATTCTTTAGAAATTTCAAGAAAATCACTAATTCAATACCATAAAGGCTATTAACTACATATTGTGATGTGAACACCATAATGAAATCTATTAGTACTATACCTTATATGTTAAACTAGTACCAGAAACCATAGCTTATTTATAATAATTAAATAACCCCTTATTGAAAAATCCCACTCAACTGATATTTAGATGTATAATTTAAAGTGAGACAGGGATGTCAAATGGTATGTCTCCGCCTACTAGAATCAGTGCTTCCGCTTGTAGGGCAAATATTTAGGTGTAGTGTTATATTTAATAGGGTGAAACTCAGTTTTATGTCTGAAAACATGAGATATGTTTTAAATAACAGCAGATTCACTTTTATTATAAGGTGCGGGGCTGTGCGATAATTATAAAAGTATCACAAAAATCTGCAGACAGCTCACAGCTTAAAGCCACCAATAAAAGTAAAGACAGCGTTCAAATACCGAACATTTATAGATTTATTATACCAAATGGGTATTAAGATCATTACTTTCATTATACTGATTATTAATGTCTAAGGTAAATTGTAGGGTAACTCGTGTAACGAATTTGTTATTATATATTTATTTTAATATCGACGTTATTTAGATTAAGTTTATATTTAAAAACATGCATAGCTAGTAGTGCTAACTATGTATTGCGAAACTCCCGCCTATTCTCAAAATTGTAGAAGATTCTCGAGAGTAAGAATCAACAATATATGTATATACATAAACGCTTTAACTTGTATTGTTACGTAATCTGAATTTTCTAGGAAATCTTTCCACGTCTATAAATAAAATAAACGCGACGCACCAAAAGAGAGTGTCTATTATTAGTTCATATAGTCAGTGTGCTATAAAACTTCGGAAGCTATAACTGTGATTGTTATAACGCTTATCAATCGGAAAACTTCATATATTTGACTAGGAATATTTACAAAGTTCAAACATTACAAATTATTTAACTTCAGTGGATTCTCATCGGACATCAGTATTTTTACGAAAACATTATATAAATTCATCGTGGAGAGCTCAGCGTGTGTGGCCGGTAAATAACCTAACGTCATCAGTGGAAACTCAATTTCTAATAGGCGTATGATCAGCGAGAGCTACAGGGCTAGCTCCCTACTAAGTGAACTGTACCTATATCAACTCGTTCATCGTGAACCCTCGATAAGATATCAAGGAAGTTCCAGACTAGAAAGAAGACTTTATATTGCGTGTAAGTTTGTGAAACTATTGTTTATAAGTCATTG
>NW_013665843.1:374059-381112 GCF_000517525.1 Limulus polyphemus | reverse complement strand
TTGACTATATATCGACTTTAATTTAACTACTAAATCCAAATTGCAATTTAACTACTAAATTTAAAGTATCATTTAGTTCAGTTTCAGATCATTTGAAATTCTAATATGTAACACTTGATTGCTTGACATTCATAGGATAACATAGAATAAATCTGGCAAGGTATGAGGAATTAACTCGGCAAAAGGAAACACTGACTAGAAGTAATTTATAGAACGTACTTTGTTTCAAGTAATACTAAGAATTAATATTTAATGATTTTGTAAATTTGTGAAAAATGGAAAAGAGAAGTATTAAAGAGAACCTATTCTTAATTTATGTGATAATTTAGGCAGGTAAGTAACAATCAAAAACAAGATGTGAATTTATAGTTGTAGCGTAATAGTGTAAAATAAAGCTCGTATCTAAAGCATCCTTCTGTGTTTTGTCCACAGTGGGCATGGATTTGTAAATACTAAACCCATGCAGTAACGGAATATTAAGGTAAAATCCTGTTGCTTTAATAGATTGAAACTTGTTGACTGAAGGTCTTATATTAGGTTTTGAATTAAAATAGTACATATGATTTTTTTTTTAAAACTGACAACTGAAGTTCTTGTAGCAGTTTTAAAACCAAAATAAAGTTTATGGTGTCTTACAGTTTTATGTTACTGAAATTTAAACCTATAACTATATATTGAAGTCCTTGCTTTACTTTGTAAGTAAAATAATAAACTATTGTAAGGATAAATGCCAACTAACATAAGGAAATGTGGTTAACAGAATTATATTACTAGTCCGAAGTTTTTGTTTCTGTTTATTTTCATAAATATGTTACCGCGCGTACAGACGCTGTAACGGTTTAGTCTTCTAATCTACTGAAATAATAGGAATTATAAAATTAAAACCAAGTTGTTGGATAGCCCACATAACAAACTGTAATTTTATACCTAATAATGCGATATTTTTCTGATTATTATCGGGCATTAAAATCATTTTAGTAAAAGATATGCTCTTTTATGAATATAATTTACGTTGAAAAATACTGCTAAAATGGCTTTATTAATCAATGTTCTCAGTATTTATTATAACAGAACCGTAAACTAACTTTGACAATTTCAAGAAGAATAGTTAGGAAACTAAGAATGTATTTCACAAAATAGAGTTCATTTGTATTAAAACCTTAAAGACAAAAATCAGCTTTATATTTTCTATCAATAGAAGAGCATACTTCCGATTTACAATAAAAAGTATATACTGCGTTGATGAGAAATATACCAAATGATGAAAAAATGATCAATCGGGTTTACGCTATTACTTAAAGTACAATGAACTAGCTTTACAAAAGAAATGGGGAAGAAAATGATGTTGGAAACTGGTATTTATGATCTACGAATTGTTTAGGCGGGATGACTTCTTTTGTTAAAAAGACACTCGATGGTTTTCATTGTAATGTCGTCAAGAAAAAACTCATACCTAACCGTATTAGTGATATGTGGTATTACACTGACATTCCAACTTTTTCTTAACGAAAAAGAGACTTTTTGCTGTTACGATTTGGGCGACATGTTTACATTATAATCTCTTCTGAAAAGCGCATTTTGTATACAATATATAGAATACTAAAATGCAATATATAGAATAAAACAAGTTATTCAAATTCCATTTTCTGATACTAAATTAATCGCAATACAAAGCTTACATACGTTTTCATATTTGCTTATTTATACACATCTAGAAGTATTAAATTGAATAATTTTAAGGACAACGTAAAACACAATGACGTACTTCAAGAGGCTTATGCTCTATTTTGAAATTTATTTCTTAATTTGTAAAACTTAACAACTGTATATATATATTGTCCGACAAACAGACGAAGATATTAACTTCTACTTAAGCTACGGGCCCGGCGTGGCCAGATGGTTAGGGCGCTCGACTCGCAATCTGAGAGTCGCGGATTCGAATTCCCGTCCCACCAAACATGCTCGCCTTTTCAGCCGTGAGGGCGTTATAATGTGACGGTCAATCCCACTATTCATTGGTAAAAGAGTAGCCCAAGAGTTGGCGGTGGGTGGTGATGACTAGCTGCCTTCCCTCTAGTCTTACACTGCTAAATTAGGGACGGCTAGCGCAGATAGCCCTCGTGTAGCTTTGCGCGCAATTCAAAACAAATAAACTTAAGCTACGTGTTCCCTATCAGGGTAAGCAATCAACAGTTTCTCAATCCTTGACTTTCTTATATATGTAAACATATTTTTGTATCTATTCGTTATTCTTTTCCAAAAGTGTGACTTATGATAATTGAAATGTGGATGTAAGATACTGCGTACAAACGGGCATTTTTGCTAAATTTTTAACTGTATATTTATGCATGTTGAAAAATCTAGCTTTTTGTTTCTTGTAAATTGTAAAACATTAATAACTTCATCTCCAGGAAGACTGAAATGCAAATGTAGTTCAAGCTATTTGTAGCAAGATCCTGTATTTCGTTTAAAGCATTTTCTTGAAGCTATACTTTGAGTTTATTACTGAGATTTCTTGTGTTTTTTGAACCGTTTCTAAAACAGTTATTTTTTGTCAAAGAAATGATAAAGAATACATTTCTTTTTACGATTATTGAAACTTGTTGAAAGAGGTTAATGGTGCATTTTCTGTTGAAAGTAAAACTGAAAATCTGTTAAACAAGAACTTATTTATTTGATGATTCTGCGGCTCTTTTTTATCTTTACTTACCAATAGGAATCCCGATACCAAGATCGTTGCACTGTGTGCAGAAAATAGCGTAAAGTCCAGCCATTGCTAAGTTGATGGGTTTAGAAAGAAGCAGTGTACCGACGGCAACCAGAATAAAGATTATGACTTTGGACAACATTAGACCACCCAGTAGCTTCCAGTGAACAGATTCCAGATTGATAGTAGCAATGGAGAGGATGATGACTGCAGGTAGAGAAAAGTAGGTAACGAACGTATTTAGACCTATGGCTTGACTAGGCATCATTATACGTGTGCGACCTGCCAAGTACCTAATGAGAAAAAAACATAATAAAAGCAGATACAACACAATATTCTAGAATGTAAAATCATTGTTTTATCTTTCTATGAAATCACGTTCATACGGATACACTTCCACTTGTATCCTTCCGAAAATGCTCGATATCAACCTTCGCTTATCTCTCTACGTCACAAGCCTCGTCATATTCATCATTGATTGAATTTAATAAAGTCAAGGTTCATAGTGGAATATTATTATTATTATTGTTATCTATGCTGAATACTTTTTAAAATTTAATCCTCTATGATGATAATTTGTTTTAATATATCAATTTATTGAATAATGTTATGCACTGCCACATTATTTGTAAATTACTTGATCTTTCTCGTAAATATTTTTAATTGATCGCTGTTTCAGAAAAAAGCATATACATTGGAAAAAGGTCTACAGTCGAGCACCGATATGTCGAAGTATTAGGGACTTTATTCGAGGTATCATAGCTGATTTTGGACCTTGACCTTAGTTTTTTTTTGAAATATGATAAAAGTGGGTTAGAAGATACAATAAATCTTAAAGGAAATGAACGGAACTGAATTCCGACTTCAACATCAACCACGTATTCGAGATATCCAAGTTCGACAATCCGCTGTTCGATTGTATTAGTAATTTCAGCCAGTGGTTATTATTACTACTATTGAATTAGTATATATAATTTACTAGGTTTATTAAGAAGGGAATTGTCTAGCTAGTAGCAAAGGGAAATAAATCTTCTGATAAACACCAGTTTCTGATTCATATCAACTGTACTGAATAATTATTTTATACTCTGAAAATAACTGAAATTTAAACTCGTACATCTTATTACCCATATTTCAACTTTACTATACTTTTTGTTTGATTTTAATGTAGTTTTATAACAACTTTAATTGGAAGATAAACTTGTGCTAAAGATGTAATTAATTATATAACTTTTACGTATATACAGAGGTTGAGTAGGTTATATTAAAATGATTTTGGAACCTCACCACGTCGTTAAAGTCCATGCCACCACATTTGGCCATATTCTATTTGACAATCATGCATCTTGTAAATAACTCTGAAGCGTAGTTTCCATTGCGAAAGGTTCTATTATAATGCTTTCATGTCAAAACCACACTATTACTCCCCGCAGACCTTCCAAACTTCATTCAGAGTACAAGGACGATAGTTTCCCAGCACCGTTTCGATTGTCCGATTGCACAGAAACACATAGAAGACTTGTATGTCTGCGTATGGAATAGCGCGAATACCCGTTTCATTCTCCAGTGTCTTGGCGTATATGGCGGTTGAACAAAGATATAATGGAAGCAACTTGTGTACACGTGACTTGTGTCTCTCTTTTTTTTTTTCTTGATTATGTTGCGCACTTTTATCTAAGACACGTGAAGGGTTTGCCACTGACGTTTGTGGTCGTGAATTCTCACTTGTTACAAGGCACTATTCTCACTGCAACTGGGGTACGACTTGTTGCAGATCTCTTTCTGGATGGTTCTGGTACCAGTGCTATTAAGTACCAGGGATATTCTCGTCTTGGAAATTGTAAATCTCCGGTCTAAATATATTTTTATGATCTAAGTGTATGAATATTTATGTTGGTAAGGGCTGTTATGCATACACTTTCCAAAAAGGATAATTTTCGGTGGCATCACCTGTCTATGTAACACCAAGCAATGTCAAAATGTAGTTTTGATAAGTCCCATTCTACTGCGACTTTATATTGGCTGTATTTGTCACGTGACTTACTTATTAGCGTATTTAAAATCGTTTAAATATAACGTACTAAACCCTCTGTACAATATGTTTAATTTTATTCATATATACTTAGATAATGAAATAGATGTTTGAAAATCACTGTTTAGTTTGTTTGTTCAGAAACTGTTCTTAATTAATCACACAAGCGTTGACTTATTTCAAACATACGTGTAAATGCAAATCCTTTAATCTGTAAGAAGAACGATCATTCTTGTATCAAAACCAAATCAACTTATTTGGAAGTGTCACTGATTTAGAACTATCTCATAATTACACTGCACAAAACAATAATTAAAGGATAATCGAAATTTGTAATATTACAATTACGATAAGGCGTGGCACTTGTAGAGAAAGTCTTGAAGGACTACTCTACAAAAGTATCTCAGATGAAAAGAACGAGTTTTCTCGTTTTACATATTTCTATCCAAACATGTTTTATATATAGTATAATTCGTCTTCTAATAAGGTTAATTAAGTATTAGAATATTCATAAATCTTAATCAGTACTCGAAATGTTGTGTTTCTTACCCACACAAGATAACGACAAAGCATTGTAGCAAAGTTGGAACGAAATATTCGAAAGCCATTTCGGAGTCATTCTTGGAAGTAGCGTTTGAGTTTGCAGGGAGTACCTAATAAATAGATATGTATGTGGCATTGAATTAATTATTACAAGTAAGTGTGAACTATGTATGAACTATTTTGCTTACTGAATTACATATAATTTGGTATTAAATTATGGTCTGTAATAAATAAATCTGTATATTAGAAGAAAAAACATTCCTAAAGTAAATTTAAAGTTTTTAGCACTTTGCACGAAGATTAAGGAAACGAATAACAATACGAGCGTTATAAACTGACGAAATGGCCCGGCATGGCCAGGTGGTGAGGGCGCTCGACTCTCAATCTGAGGGTCGCGGATTCGAATGCTTGTCCCACCAAACATGCTCACCCTTTCAATCGTGGGAGCGTTATAATGTTACGGTCAATCCCACTATTCATTGGTAGAAGAGTAGCCCAAGAGTTGGCGGTGGGTGGTGATGACTAGCTGCCTTCCCTCTAGTCTTACACTGCTAAATTAGGGACGGCTAGCGCAGATAGCCCTCATGTAGCTTTGCACGAAATTCATAACAAACCAAACCTTATGTGGCACACGGACTAAAAACGGCCAAGTCAGAAATCCCAATTTTCAGGCATAACTGTTCCTAATTTAGAAATGCTGATTACAATTCCGCAGCACCCGCCACCAACACGGCTAGTTTTAAATGAATAAAGAGATTAAATGCCACTTTTGTAACGCACCCACATCTGAAATCTTGGACCTTCCAAACCGGAACTCGACATAATGGCCACTATGCTACGACCTGCCCAACTTTACGGTTACGCTTGGCAATGAATAAGCTTCTTTATTGTTTTAAATGTTTTGAGAAACAAAAAAATGTTTAAAATTATTCCACGGTTTTGATTTTTGAAAGTTTCTGCTACTATATTGGCCAATTTAAACACTATCAAACTTGAGCTGTAATTCCTTAGAGCAACATTTATATTTCATCTACTTGTATAAAAAAATATCTGTTTAATCTTTGAGCTTAAACCATTTAAAAGATCTAAGATTTTTTGACTCCGTATTGACCAAAGTATGTGAATAGAGGATCCACTTAAGCAGTAAGTCTGAGGACTTATAGAGCTAAAAATCAGATTTCGTTACTCGCGGCGGGCACAGTACAGATAACCCATTGTGTAACTTTGTAATAAACAGTCAAACGTAAATAGAATATACCTGTTTTTGATAATGTAGTACGTTATACTAACAGCTTTTACTTTCCTTGTTATAAATGGTATAGGAACTGTCTGTCGTTGAATTACATGTCAACAGTAACGATAATACTCAGGTTACACACTAATACATTGCTGATTCATACACAATAGTATTAAACTTATTTTGTTTTTACACACCACAGCTGTATTCTATTGTATAACAATTAATCTAATGCCACATAGCTTTTCACTTAATACAGGTAATTTTCGTGTAATTTAAAGCGGCAGAATAGCGGCTCATTGAATGGCTCCGAGTTTTTCAAGTACAAACTTTTAGCTCACACCGATTTGAGGTCTAATTACAGTTTTGCTCTCAGAGGGGCCTTCCAGTGGCACAGCGGTATGTCTGTGGACTTACAACGCTAGAATCCGGGTTTAGATACCCGTGGTGGGTAGAGCACAGATAGTCCATTGTATAGCTTTGTGCTTAATTTCAAACAAACAAGCTCTCAGGAGGTCAAACCCTTTCGATTGA
>NW_013665843.1:364507-373059 GCF_000517525.1 Limulus polyphemus | reverse complement strand
AATCAATCAATCATTATTTCCGTGACTTACAATTAAGAAATCCATGTTGACGCATGTTACAGAGTTGTGTTCGATACGTGGTATTTTAAAATATGTATGTAGAAGTCGAATGAAAGATTCAATTCTGACAATACTTCATCTTCCATACATTTAAGCATCTCAAAATAAATAAGCAAAGAAAAGAATAACTTTAAGCTAAAATTCTGAATGAGTGCGACTTTAATCAGCATTGTATTATGTAACGAATTTGCTGTTATGTATTTATTTTAATGTCAACGTTTGTTTGGATTGAGTTTATATTTAAAACATGCGTAGCTTATAGTGTTAAATATGTATTGCGAAACTCCCGCCTATTCTCAAAATTGTAGAAGATTCTCGAGAGTAAGAATCAACAATATATGTATATACGTAAACGCTTTAACTTGTATTGTTACGTAATCTGGATTTTCTAGAAAATATTTCCACGTCTATAAATAAAATAAACGCGACGCACCAAAAGAGAGTGTCTATTATTAGTTCATATAGTCAGTGTGCTATAAAACTTCGGATGCTATAACTGTAATTGTTATAACGCTTATCAGTTGTAAAGCTTCAGATATTTGACCAGGAATCTTTACAAAGTGTGAACATTACAAACTATTTAACTTCAGTGGATTCCCATCGGACATCAGTATTTTTACGAAAACATTATATATATTCATCATGTAGAGCTCGGCGAGTGTGGCCGGTAAATAACCTAGCGTCATATGAACAATGAAGACTACAGAGCTAGGTAGCTCGCCGTTGAGCGAAACGTACTTACATAAACTCGTAATTAACTCGCTCATCGTGAACTCTCGACAAGATATCGAAGAAGTTCCAGATTAAAAAGAAGACTTTATATTGTTTGTAAGTTTATGAATCTTTTGTTTATAAATCATTGTTTGTAATAACGATTTGTAATAACTGTCATTGTTGTTTTGTTGTTTATATATTAAAACGTATTTGTGTTAAAAACGAAAACGGTGTGTATCAATCTTGTTGGCAAATATCGTAAACTGACTATATATCAACTTTAATTTAACTACTAAATACAAAGTACAATTCAACTACTAAATTTAAAGTATCATTTAACCCAATACGTAACAATTAGGGTGTGTGATTTGAGTATCATCGAACCTGCTAACACTTGATTCAACATCTGCAAACACGTTAGATATGTTATCTTTCTTTCAAGTTAAAAAAAAGCAATTAGAGAGACTGTATACCTCACCCAGCCGCTCCTTTTCGAGATTGTATGCGATAATATTGGATAACGTCAATTTTCACTTTCGAAAGCTCAGAAATCCTTCTCCGATCCAGAATGATTAACGATCCGGATCTTTTTTTATATAGTGTAATGAGGAGTGTCAACCTTAATGTGTCCATGAAATTTGGCACAAATACGATCAAACTTTACAGAGTTACTAACCCCAAACCGCAAAAATGTCCTATATTCGTATTACAAAAAAAAATGTTTCAAAGTGATCCGGATCCGGACCAAACTTGGAGAGAACTGTCCCAAATTGGCTTCCCATATTATGTAAAAGTTTCGTGTACATCAGTCTATTAGTTTTCGAGATATGCGCGCGGAAACACAGACAGATACACATGGATCCGATTGCAATACCCTCCCCCTCTGTTTCATTTTATTCTAAACTCTAAGTGATATAGTTGTTATAGCGACAGTCCGATAAATAAAATATTATCTTTATATTACTCCAGTAAGATAATTTTAAATTTTTTTCACCTGAGTCTAATTGTATGGATAAGAGAATTTCTTAAAGAAAAGCAAGCAGACAGTACCTATAACATTTATAACAAAGAAAATAAAAATTATTTTTTGTTTGTTTGCTTGAAGTTAAGCACAAAGCTATACAATGGGCTATCTGTGCTCTGCCCACCACGGGTGTCGAAACCCGGATTTTAGCGTTGTAAGTACGCAGACATACCGCTGTGCCACTGGGGGGCCTATAAAATTATTAAATATAGTAGAAAGTTCTCGTAAAGTCACTCAGTCCTATGAATTAGAAAATATCAAATGTGTCTCGTGAGTTGTTTCATGAACATCTTCATACAATCTATCAAATTATAGCTTTATTCTTTTGTAAATGTTTAGCTTGTGTTTGTTTTCTCCTTTTATTTCTGAACAATGAGAAATTAATTCAGTTGATTTGGTTTACTTTTTCTCTCATCATCATTGTAGTTATTATTGGATGTTTTAGCGCAAAGCTACACAATGGGCTATCTGCGCTCTGTCCACTGAGAGGTGTCGAAAACCAGGCTACAGCACAGAAGTCCCGGAAGCTTACCGCTCATTCACCAGGGGACTTCATAGTTGAAACGAGACATTTGTTTGTTAAAGAAAACTTATATAACAGAATACAGATGAAATACATAATGTGTGATGATTCTGAATGTTTTATTTTCTCTATTTTTAATTGTATTCGGACTTATATTAGTTCATTTTTTATATAATAAAAAATGTTTCACAGTCAATCGATTTCTTACCTTACACCATTGTAGAGAGACACCTGATGGAGGAATTTGAAAAATGCTGCTGAGCAAAGTAACTTGTGGTCTCATTATAGTTCAAAATCCTACCGATAAAAAAAAGGAGACAGAGTCTAAAATAAAAAGAAAAATAATTTTAGCAAACATGCTTAACATTTAATGCTTACATGTGAATGAATGACTTTTGCGGACGAATCGTGATTATAATAAATTATATTCGTCATAAGACGATACTATTATGCTTATTTTATTTTTAAACAATGCATTCTTTATTCGATCCATTAGATAAACATAAGTTGTTATTATAACCAGGCTTCGCCTGCAAAACGGGTTCAAACTATAACAACTGTTATTCTAACAAATGGCTTATACAAATAGCACTCCGATCATTGCTATATTTGTTGTATTCCAGCTGGCCTGATGAGTTCTGGCACTGGGTGAAAGGCGTCGTCGGCAATGGACATGGTGAACATAGTGTAACTGAAATACTGTTATACACTCTACATTTCGGAAAACTCCTATGGTTTTGAATAAAGAATGTAGTATTTAAAAAATAAAAGAAGCTCAATACTATTGTCTTATGAAAAATATGACTGATTATGTTTTGGTACTGTTTGGAACTGTTTTATGTGTGTTCTTCTTAACCCCCAAAATAAGCCTGGGTTTTCTGTATTCATTGCATAGCAGCTGTCATTAGAACTTACTGTCATTGTATTCCACACCGAGTCGTTTTGATTATTTCAAAAACTCTACCTGGACTAAGTAGTCAGTGTCAGATTTGACTGACTGTGATACTTCTTAATATTTTGATACAGAAACTGTTGGACTTACTTCTCTCCTCTGTATTCAGGTATAAACTACAAGCCTCTTTATAGCCTTTCTCCAAACCAGTTTAGAGAACTAAAAATCAGAATGTTGTACGAACGTTCTCATTCATTTGCGCAGACTGTATTTCTTCATTTAAAAGTGATCACACATTGGACTTCAGTCTTTTGCACTCTAGATAAAATGAATCGAGTATAATAGATGTAAGCTCCTCTTGGCAACATAATGATATAAAATCATAAGTTTTCCACCAAGCATGGGAAAAGATGGACTTGGAAGTGATGATGCATCATTTCTTTGTGGTGTAGTTGCATCCTAGTGAATCCAACAAGCCAATATAAGGTCCTTTGCGCAAAATACCGAACTGATCAGATAAAGACTTGGTCCGTGATTTGACACCCACTAAAACTTGAATTAACAGATTGACGAATGTTCAAGGTTTTTCAAACGTGTAAACTCAATGAAAACTGTTTTGACTGTCAAGCTGGTTTTTACTGTTTCAGTGGCACTATCATACCCGAATAGTGCTGATCATTTTATCATGCAAGTTATCTTGAATTATGGGGGAATAATTCTCATTAGCCGTTGGCTACTGGTGGAACACTACTCGTGCTATGATTGTATATGTGTAAGAAAACAAAAGAGAGCCATAAGTTCGAAAAAAATGAGAGGTAAGAGGATTTCAAAATATTGAGCACATGAATGAAAAACCGTAAAGATCAAACATTTAATAAAGCGAAAACATCGTTAATAACAAAATTACCCAAATGATGATTCAATCCACACTAATTGTTATAGGTTTTATTTTTATTGAGTTTTGATTTATGATTTTATATACTTCTAGTCATTTTATGTAGCTTATTAAATTATAAGCTACTTTTTAAGTTTTTTATATATAGTTAGCTCACTTCTGATCATAAATTATTACTAATACTAAAAATGTACTAAAGTTCAACAAATAAAAAATTACAAAAAGTTCTAGAAATTAACATTTTACACAGAAACTGTATAATACAATAACAAATACTGATGATAGAAAAGAGTGTTGTGTTTTTTTGAATAGAGTAAAATAAACAGGAGTTCCTAAAGAGCTTCAGAAAGAAACGTAAGACTAAAAAAAATTGTTTTCATCTGAAGACGATTAGAAAGGATCATTCTTGCTCAAGATTCCTGCAAACTCTGATCATTGGACTTCCCTAACGTCTATGTGCAAATTTCGCGTCATCCAAATTCTCTGCCTCCATTGGTCATCCACATTATATTCATTTAAAAAGGGAAAGCAATGAGTAATAGAGTGCTTCAGAACTGTGCCAAGAGAAAGAGATAAAGTAAGCTCAACTACATACAAATAAGTAGCCTAGTGGTTAGGGCGCTCAACTCCACTCACAATCTGCAGGTTGAGCGATTGAAACCCGGTGTCAAACATGCTCGCTTTTTCAGCGGTGGTGGCATTATAATGTGACGGTTAATATCCTCACTTGCTGGTAAACATTAGCCCAAGAGCTAGCAGCAGGTGCTGCCGGCTGGTTGCCTTCACTGCCATATATATATATATATATATATATAAAACTAACTGCATGTAAACTTAGCTTACAACTTCATGGCGGTACACGCATATTTTACAGCAAGAATATATCTGCTTCAAATTTTAACCTTTTTGATTACTTTTAAACATAAAACTAACGTTAGTATTATTTCATTACGAATATATAATCTATGCACAGGCAGAAACAGGATATTACACATGCAGTATTGTAATCGTAATATCATATTTTTCTGTAATTTTATTTATATTTAGTTGAAATGCAGTCAAAAAATGTATATACACAAAGTACGCTAACATTGGTCTTTTATTGTAATTTCGAAACAGCATATTTTACTTAAACGCGAGAGATGTGCCATAAACACAAGGGTTGCATCAGCGGCTGAAGGGATGGCCAACGCGCATCAGAACGCAAATGAAAATACGAAATTCTACTTATAAATATATGACGACATGTTTTAGCAGTTTTTCTTGTATTTTTAAGCAAAGTATTTTGAAAATAATTAAAAAGCATCAAAAAATAAAACAACTTTATACAATATACAGTGATATTGTGAAATAACGATTTCACTAAAAGCACTGAAGACAGTTCTTTATATTAAAAAGATATTCAACTTTCTTATGTTTGTAGTCGTAAAATCTTCAAAACATTTAAGTTTTGACTGTCATATTTACTTTTGCTAGACATTGTTTAAGCGAGATTTTACACAGATCTAAAACGTGTACGGTCGTCTTCACAAACATTTACGTTTGAATAACATGGTTTTTACAATCTTCTTGTTTAAACTTACTGTAACAATTAAAGAGAAAGCATAAAGAAGTGTCAAAAGTACTTTTTAGTTTGACATTTCCTGGTGCTTCTAAAGAGCCGAACGAATTCTCTCTCTTCTAGTTAGGGTTGATCGAGACTAGTGGTTAGCATGTCCAGCCTATGAATCGGTACATTCATAGTTCGCAACCCGTTGCCGCAAAAACTTGCTCCGTATTCTGGAGCCGTGGGTGCACCATAAGAACGTCGGTCCAATCCCACTATTCTGTCAAATAAGAGTAGCCCAAAAACTGGGGTGAGTGGTGTTAACTAGTTGCCTTCCCACTAGCCTATCAGTTCATAATTAGAGACAACTATGCATAAAGTAGTCTTTGTGTAGCTTTACGTCGAATTTTGAAACATACTCATCTACATAATATTTTCAAAGTCTGTAATGAGTATGTGCAGTCATCAGTGGCCAACACTTTCTGTATTCGTTTGAACATTCGTAAAATTCGTTTTCTGAACAGTTTCACAAAAAGTAGACTCAGTCTGAAACCTTGCCTTACAGAAATGATGCAATTTTCATTCTCGATCTACAACTTGTGATTTTGATGATTTATATATCAGTATTTAATCGAGCTTCCTACTACTTGAACGCAAATCCTCAAAACATTGTAGGATCTAAAACGAGGACCTTGCACAAATATGGCAGTTAAAATATAATGAATTGATATTACAGAAAACAACTAATCTGAGATGCTATTGTTCTACCATATGGTAATAAACGAATATAAAACAATAGACCTCATTATAAGAAAATAGCCCCCAATTTCTTAACTGTATTGCGCTATTCACACGAGCCTTAGTGGGGTAAGTTAGTTATGAATTCTTTTATTTGAAATTTTCGTGACTATTAAATCTTCAGCTTGTAAATCAAACATCATTAGTTTCCAAACGTTTTATTCTAAGTGAATATTCTAATGTAATATGAAATCATCAAGTAATGGAAAATCGTGACCTTTCTGGTGCATATTAGTAAAACTAGTATGCTTTTGACCTTTAAACGAAATATAGCTTCAAAAGCAATCCTACAATTTAACTGTGACAACACCAAGTGGCAAATTATCTGCTTTATATGGAGCTTTACACATGCTTTTCCAACAGACATATGAATAATTAATAGTTCTTAGACCCAAAATTATCCTAGATGCAAGAAAAACTTCATCATTCTGTAAAATAATTGAAAAGCAAATTAAAGGTAAATTAAAATCAAAACTGTCAACATATATAGCTAGTACTTATATTGTATTATATGTAAATTACACAGTATCGTTTTTAATGGCAATTTTTCTTAATATTCATAACATTTGTAGTGTGTAACAAACAACAAAATTATCCATATGCACATAAAAGTTGGAATTACTTACTTTTGAGTTTAACACCGTTCAGGAATTAACTAGCTCATGGATTGATGTCACTCCGTAACTTTAAAGGAAATAAAATAAAGTTAGCCTGTATGAACAACATAATCTGTAACAAGTTTTCTGATAAGACAGGTTTTAATAAACCATCGTCATAAGAGAAAATCTTGATTGGCTGTTGATGTACAACATTTTTATTTATTCATTCGTTCATTCGTCTCATTTGTTGAGTTTAGATCATAGTCCCGCCTTTTCGTTAAATTGTCAAATAAACCCCAGGGAGGGTAAGTATGAGTTTGTTTTGTTTAAGCACAATGCAAATTTGCACAATGAGGTATCCGCAATATGGCCACCTCAGGATACCAGCTCGAATTTTAGCGTTAAGCCCTCAGGCTTACCACTAGGGCCCCGAGGGTGTGAATATGGATTTAAAAAAAAAAGAACTATTACATAAAAGACAGATACAAAACAAATAACATGCGTTACGTCAAAACAATCCGGTTTTGTTAACCAGTTTACTTCTGTGTGATAGCGATAAAGATTTTTTGTCACTTAAGATACTTTATAATAGCCCTTCGCGTTGTCCTAGGATAGATGATTCATCTGATCTCTCATTATTTGTTATAAATTATTACTTAAACTTTATCTTACAATACATTATATATTCTAGCTAATAATAGTTGACGATAAGTATATTTGAAAGATTCTCACCCGACTACGTTTGGGCTATTAATTGTACAGTGTAAGTACCTAACTAAGTTTATTTCTCTGGTTTCGCCTGTTTTAAACTATCTTTTGCACAGAAATAAACCTATTAAACAACATCCTTCAACGTTAAGCTTGTGCGTCAATATAATATGTGAAATTATTGTACGATATTATTAATTTCGCCATTTAAAGACATTATGGTCAAGAAATAGTTTTTAAAATGTTCTGCTCAACCTATTTGATACACAAAAAATTATATGAATAAATAATGTATTTTTGTGCGTTTTACAAACTCTACCAAGCAATCATCTTATTGCGACTTTCTCTGTAGAGGAACAAATATGTAATGTTTTCATCATAAATGTACTTTGTTATCAACTTGAACTCAGGGTTATAGTGAGCGTGAACAGTGTTTTCGTACCAGTGATAAGTAGAAAGGGTCAGAAAGGTTACCTTTAGTGTAATATTTTTAGTCAACATTATTGTGACATATCATATTATACAATAAGAAAATGTAACGTATGTTTAATTTATATAAAAAAAGTGATATCGTTTGAGAAAAACACTTCAGGTAGGCGTAAGTGACAATAATATAAAAAAGAAAACTTACGTAACGTTGTGTATGTTCCAGTAATGTTGTCAAGGTGATTCACGTGGGTTCATACAAAAAAAAAAAAAAAAAAAAAAGCGAAGAAGTAGACGATGGCGTAGGTACTTACATTTTAATTTTTTCTTAAGAACGGTAGTAATTTAGAACTAAAAGTTTAATTTT
>NW_013665843.1:357727-364425 GCF_000517525.1 Limulus polyphemus | reverse complement strand
AAAAAAAAAAAAAAAAAAAAAAAAAGACGAAGAAGTGACGATGGCTGGACTTCATTAATTTTTTCTTAGTAACGTGTAATTTGACAAAGTATTTTGTGGTTGTTACTTTCAGGATTTAACTATGAGAGAACATGCGTCATATCGAACAATCCACTCCAAATCTCAGAATTGAATGATAAAAGTTTGTATAGAGAAAAATGTCATATTAAAATTAAAATGTTTTATAACTTTCTTGTACTAAATCATGCATGTATTACGAAACCACTCAACAGTAACAACTGTAATCAGTTCTAGTTTGTCTTTAGTCTTAATGTTTTTATAGTTAGATCGTCCATGTTAAAGCAATCTTTCTATGAATTATCCGTTAGGGTTAGATCATTAATACCATGAAAATTCATTACTTGCAAGCAGATCTAAAAAAAATTTGTCGCTCAATTAACATAGAAAAATTTATTCATACTATTTTGTCAATCTCAAAGGAACAAAACAACGGTTTTATTATTATTATTTCGAATTTTGATATTATAGTTTCTTAAATATACGCGAAAACAGTATATAATTCTCTGTGTCGAAGCTTGTTTTTGTTGCGCTGATGTTAAAACAGAATGTTTCGATATTATGTTTATTACACCTAAGCTATTGAAGTTGAACTGCAAAATGAAATGTAAGTAGTAATTTTTTACACAATCAGATATGAGATTTGAAGCGCATCACTTCATCTTTTTAATGAAACTTCTTTAAACTTTTGTTACTATTGTAACTTTTGTTCTTCCTGCGGTTTGATAAGATGACTCTAACAGCAGTTTTTGTGTTGACATATAAAGCCCGTCCCTTAAATGCACAGAAGAAAATGGCGGACACGCTGCATAGTACTTTCGGTCAAGCGTAAACTTTCAACCCTTTCCCTATAAATGAACACTATTCGTTTGCATAATATCCCCCCCCCCCAAAAAAAAATAAAAGTTGGAAAATGTTCCAAACTCATTGATGGAAATTTTTTATCCGAAAAAGTGGTTTAACAGCATAACAGACCGTTAGGTGGATCACTATATCAGCAAATGTGAGTAGAAAAAACACAAGACGAGATATTAGGTAGGAACCCTGTCAAACTTAAAGATATCACAAAACAAGAAAGGTGTCAACCTTCAGGGATGAAACATTTAGGTACATTCTCTTCAAGTATGTTTGTGATGTTTTATAAAACATTTGCTGACAGACACTAGCATAGTTAGTTAGTTTGATGGATGCATGATAACATATTTCAACAAGAAAAACATGAAGTTCTACTTAAGATTAATTCAACTTCACTCAAAATACTTATTTCATACAGACGACAAAATCGTTGTTTTATTACACGTGAAGTAATTCATTTGTAATCACGAAAAATATAATACTACTATTATGGTCTATTTTCAGTACTGAAACAGTTATTGGTTCTTAAGAAATAATAACACACAAGCACCTGTTGAAGTATAGTTTATTTTTAGGTCTCAAAGAACAACTTGATTTATCAACGTTGTAAAAATGTTTATGCAAATTTTGAGAACATGCGACAAGACAAATTAAAGTAATAATAAAATGGTTGATTAAATTTCTATTGTGTATAATCGTAGTATGAAATTATGGCATACTAAGAATTTGAATACGTACAGCTAATGACATTAAAATATAAATATTTCTATCTAGAGAAACAACAATTAATTAAATTTTGCAATGTATCTATCTTATTTATGTCCAAAGTTTTGAATGTTTAATATTTTAAACACCAATGCGTGTTTTGAAATTCATTGGATATTAATCAATAAATATTGTGAAACTCATGGAATGTTGTTCTAAAAGTACGTCTTACATTTTATAAAGCGTATAGTTCTTTAAATATATACAATACTACCTGCTCAACGTTTTGATATACAATTAAGTAATATGTAGAATAATTTAATGATAATATAAAATGTGAGTTATACATTGCTGAACTTCATATTTAGTTATTCAGTCAAATACAGTACTTATCTCGTTCATAGGTAAAAAGTAGATTTTTCAGTACAGAAACCTAGTTTGAGTTAAGACATATATTGAAATAATTGATATCCCAGACTGATTTCTAGGATCTGTGTTACAAAATTAATTCTTGTTTTTTAAACTTCTCTCACATAATTCTAGATACGAACCATTTTATCAACTTTTCTTGCCTTTTTGTTTAATTAAAATCTTTGCTTTTATATGTTTCACTTTTCAACAGTCGAAGAGATATTAATATGAAAGTATAAGTTGATGAAATACGTTTATCATTTTATAAACTAAGAATTGATTTAAATGTATATTTACAAGTTTGCTCGTTTATGTACTTCTTTAAATATCATGGATTTGTTAAACAGATTCTTATTAGGTTTTATGGTTAACGAATTACAAATACAATTCATAAACTATGTCGTGAATAGTTTAAAGATTCTTGTAACTTAATAATATATAACTAAACAGGATAAAAATATAGTAACTTATCGAACTAGATAGTATAATATTTTCCCTAAATAATGGATGATTTTCGCATTAAGTATAATTAGAATTAGATTAGTACACAATCTCAACTGAATTTACCATAATCTGAATTAGAAAAAATCGAAAACTTTGTAATATTAAATATGTACTATTGAAGAATGAGAAATGTAATAACTGCATTCCAAGCTTTAAAACTTTCTGGTATAAAACTACTAAAATGTGTATTCAAACCATTTAAAGTGGATTTATGGTAAAATCCTACTGCAAAGCCTTTGTCACTATTTAAAACTAGAGTGGCGAAGAACGGTAACTAATGATCTTGTTCATGTTCAATCGTAAATCAGATTTGATTACGTTGACTATTTACATAACAAAAGTGCAATCTACATATTTGTGATGTTGTAGTGGTTTAAATGACATTAAGACATGATAACTTATGGAAATCCTCTTCTGCCGACTTTTGTTAATATTTTGTCTGATTCTATAGCTAGAAAATCCTCTCAAGCTACTTTATAAGTCTTAAAGTATCTAACCCATATAAAAGCCAATGTGTCACGTCACATAACACTTGTTTTCTCGAAATAGTAGGAGTCATAAAACCCAAAATGCATTTATCCAGATCAAATAGTTCGAGTACTGCCTGCTCATTACGATTTTAGTGACGGGAAAACAAGTGTAGTAAGTATTGGGATCACCTAGCCTAGAGCCAAGTGCATAAACTTTATCATGAAAGTAAAAATATCGATTCAATTTTAAACTTAAATCGTTTCTGAATTAAACAATTTTCTGTTATATCACCAACGTTTTTAATAAAAACAAATCTATTTAATCAACGGAGACTAAATTAAGAAACCAACAAATATTTTTCCAGTTTTGTTGTCTATACATTTCATTTTATACTTTCAGCACATAGACTAACAACAAAGTTAGGTTATACTTTTGTTGCTAAGCAACATGACATAAAAGCCATTTTGGAACGTAGTATTACCAAAACGCACTGGCTTTTCTATATATTAGAAGTTGTTAATCTTACTGATTTTTACCAATAATTATTCTATGAATACACCACGAATTCATTTAATGAACGATCTTAATTTTGAGTGGCTCACAAAGGAATTTACTGACGTTTGACTGCATCGACTGCACTTTTCTGCCTCTTTGTTGGTCAAGCTTTCGAAAAATTTATTTATTTCAATTAGCTATGGAATGTGAGGTTGGGGTATACTATGAGGTGGGAGTAGTAGTACTTGCCCCGTCATTTTTAATGGGCTATACGTAAGTATGAAAATATAACTAAAAGTTCTAACTGCACAGACTGATATAACCTCATAGCTGACACAATGGTTAAGAAAAGAAAGAGCAGTTTATATTTTTGTAGTCAAAATTAGTGCTTTTTCATTTCACGAAATAATAATCATACGTAATCCTTTATTTGTTTGTACTCTTTATCAATCCAGTCTTCGTTTTCAGTTCCTATGTTATAAAATTATTTTATGGGTTCAAGGTTTTAGTTTTTCGTTATACATTTTATCAGTCTAACTTTCATTTTCAATTCCTATCTTTTTATATTGTTTTATTGGTTTCATACCAATTAGGATTTAATATTAATTGTGTCAGCTCCATAAGCGAGATTGAGTCCACTTGTTTTGTCACATCGTGATATATTTTAATAATGTGCTTATCACAGGAATTGATCCCGACATTTAGCATTATAAGCCTAAACCTTACTACTCACGGACCTGAGGGCTTCAATCTAAAAAGAGACAGAATTTTCTTTCTTTGTTTTAGAGCAAAGTCACATTAGACTATCTGAATCGAACCCCGCAGTCAGATTATTAATTTAAAGAGAATGTAGAATACAATTCAATCACATCCACATACAGTGTGATATATTTGGCGGTGGTGGTAACATGGTGTGGGTAGGAATAAGCATCAGTATATGTACTAACCTCTACATTATAGGGACCACATCCTTCTGTCCTTCGTGCTGTTTTATCCTGGTGCAATTGGTCCTAGCTTCATTCAACCAGTTTAATAATAATATTAGCCCCATTATGCTGATTGGTTGAGACATTCCTTAAAGAAGAAAAGTTTGGTTAAGAGACAGGAGAGAAGCATTGTATTTTCCATCAAGTGAATCAAATGCTAAAGGTGTCCTGGAAACAGTTCTTTCAGAGTAGTGGTCGAGGACACATCAGTAGCCTATTAAAACTGATTTTCAACAAGCAGCGTTATTGCCAGGTTATCCTCGTAGTTTGAAATGACCCTATTCCATAGTGAAGTGAAATGTAAAAAAATATCAAAGCCACCTCGACCAAATGGTTAGCAAAAGAATAAACTGGGATGAATGAGTCTTATTATTTTAAAGTAGTGATTTTGTTTTTCATTGATAAAATATTACATATTCCAAATAATTTATTTTGTAAAGTGTATCGAATATTTACTTATATCTGAGCTATATTCTAGAAACCGAAATGATACATCATAGAAAAGTGGACATTTGTCTACAATTCTGTGTAGTATATGCATAAGAACAATGCAACAAAGTGTTTATTTGATACATATGATCTTATTTTCTTTTAGTTGCTTTTTTAACTCAAAAAACATTAATGTTCTTGGTAGGAGCGAAACACTGTATAATAGTAGTTACAGAGAAATATATATATATTTTTTTAGTATTCGAAAGCTGAAATAGTCTGCACTTAAACATCTTATTGAGTTCGCAAAACATAAATTTTCCGACTCTATACTTTTGTTTGTAGTTTTCATTGATATATTCTATAAGATACACAGGAAGAAGTACAAATACTCCGAAACACATCAACTACCCTTTATATCATCCAAGGTTAAAGCTTCAAACCGTGAAATGAGAATATGTAAGCTTCAAGCTTTACTTTTATTTATCAGTGAAGCTTTACACATTATCAAATAACATAAACCCTGTTCTTTGTCCAAGTTCTCTCTACCGTTCGGTATTGCGCTTGTCAGCATGGCACGCGCTGCTTCATTCATTGTCTCTAGTTCATGGTTCACGGCCTGTGAAAATCATCAAACCTTGCTGCTAGTCAATTTGATCTCTCAGTACCATTTTAATAAAACGTGTTCATTTTGTATAATATCAGTTTCATTTAGTAGATAGCTTAAACAAAACAGCAGCATATTCACTCGTACTTTAAATGGAGTATTATTTGTTACGTATTACAATTTCAGGTAGCCTAAAATTGACTGAAATGATACTTTAAATTTAGTAGTTAAATTGTACTTTGGAATAAGCAGTTAAGTAAAAGCCAACACATAGTCAGTTTATGATATCTATTATGTTGCGTATTACAATTTTGAAAGGTCTGAAACTGAGTTAACTGATACTTGGAATTTAATAGCTAAATATATATACCGATATATCTCCAATTTATGATATTTGCCAACACGATTGATACAACAGTTTTCTTTTTTTTTAATACAAACATATTTTAATACACAAATTACAATACAATTTACAATAATAGTAACTACAAATAGTTATTACACACTATGATTTATATACAAAAATTTTACAAACTTACAAGCAATATAAAGTCTTCTCTCCAGTCTGGAACTTTCTGGATATCTTATCGAGGGTTCACGATGAGTTAGTTAGTTACGAGTTGATTTAGGTACGATTCGCTTGACGGGGAGCTAACTAGCTTTGTTCTTCGTTATCCACCAGCCACACACACACACCGAATTTTCCATCATACAGTTATATAATGTTTTCGTAAAAATACTAATGTCCGATGTGAATCCACTGAAGTTAAATGATTTGTAATGTTCGAACTTTGTAAATGCTCCTGGTCAAATATCTGAAGTTTTCCGATTGACAATCGTTATAAAAATCACAGTTATAGCTTCCAAAGTTTATAGCACACTGATTATAGTAAAACAATAATAGATACTCTACTTTGCCGCATCACGTTGGTTATATTTATAGGCGTGTGGAGAGTTTCTAGAAAATTCAGATGATATAACAATACAAAGCTACATTAAGCATTTACGTATATGCATATATTGTTGATTCTTACTCTCGAGAATCTTCTACAACTTTAGAGAATAGGCGGGAGTTCGCTATTCGATATTAACTAGTTATAATTATAGTCAACTAGTAATAATAATTAATTATAATACAACATACGTAATATTAAATTAAATAATAATAATAATAATAT
>NW_013665843.1:345892-357717 GCF_000517525.1 Limulus polyphemus | reverse complement strand
ATAAATATAACCAACAAGATACGCGCCAAATGAGAGTATCTATTATTAGTTTGCTATACTCAGTATGCTATAAACTTCGGAAGCTATAACTGTGATTTTTTATAACGCTTACCAATCGGAAAACTTCAGATATTTGACCAGGAACCTTTACAAAGTTCGAACTTTACAAATCGTTTAATTTCCGAGTATTCTCATCGGACATCAGTATTTTTACGAAAACATTATCTAACAGCACCGGTATGAAAATATCGGTGTGTGTGGCTAGTAAATAACGAAGGACAAAGCTAACTAACTTCCCGAGAAGTGAATTATACCTGCGTCAACTCGTAATCAACTCGTTCATCGTGAACCCTCGATAAGATGTCGAAGAAGTTCCAGACTAAAAGGAAGACTTTATATTGCTTGTAAGTTTGTGAAACTTTTGTTTATCAATCATTGTTTGTAATAACTATTTGTAATAACTGTTATTGTAAATTGTATTGTTGTGTGTATATTAAAACGTATTTGTGTTAGAAAAGAAAATTGTGTGTGTGTGTAAAAATTTTGTTGGCAAATATCATAAACTGACTATATATCGGTTTTTACTTAACTACTAAATCCAAAGTACAATTTAACTACTAAATTTAAATTTATCAGTCAACTCAATTTCAGGCCATTTGAAATTCTAATACGTAACATATATAAGTTTGTTTAATTAATTTCTTTTCATATATTGGTATTGCATCAACTACTGAACCTAACTGACGCATGTTTTGTCATCGTTAATGACTCGTAAACGAGGGAAAACATTTGGTGAATGGCCTTAATATTTGAAATTAGGAGGACGCTGTGTTCACTCGATTTTCTACCATTTATGAACTTGAAGTATTTCAGAAGTAAATATCAGAATTTACAATACTTACATGACTGATTCAGTAATTCATTGTTTTTTGTTGTTTTTTATATTGCGCAGATGAGAGTTAGCGTGAATGCTAATTTTATTATTATTTTTATTTTGGAAAGGCAACTAAAGCTATCTGTCGCCGTATTGAAGTTTGATAGTCTAGACTCTAGAGGGAAGGTAGGTAGCCACTCAATACCATCAACCGTCAAAATTCTTGGGCTACTCTTCTTTGATCAAATAATGGGATTAGCACAGCCATGGCCCCATAGCGTGGAGACATTTTTTTTCTTTCTTTTTTTGTGGCAACAAGACACAAACTGTGAAGCCTCGGATTCACATTCTGAACGCGATAACCACTGAGACATATCCGGCCTCTGTGAACACTGGTATTGCTGGATAAAACATTTCACATATCACGACTAGTCGCTGTATGAAAGTGTGTAATTTTCAATCGAACAATTTGATTCTCTTATTAAACTGACTGTGAACGTATTCTAGAGCATATATTTGCCATCAGGAGGTAACGATAAAAGAAAACTTACGTATGTATAAATATCTTTTAATTTACCGAACTTCACTGAATAAGCCTTGTTGAATACCTTAATACGTCACTGAGAATAGCAAAATAGGAGTGTTGAACGAGAAAATAATCATATCCCTTTACTTGCTTATTAAAATTCTCAGAAAATTTTCAGATGGACAGACGGAAATGTAAGTGAGAAAATATTTAATTCAAATTTCAATAAGTTTTCAAAATAAAGAAATACCGTAAAATTATCAGTTCTAGTGGCAAAAATATAAACTGTTCAGATGAGAAAAGGGGAAATATGAAATGGCTATTATCATCAAGGAATCTTCCAAAATGGTTTTAGTGCACTGTTATGAATATCATTTATAACAACCATTAATGCTTTTAAATGATTTGGAAAAACAAATGAAAAATTAGTGATTCAACATTTTTGAAACTTTAGTAAAACCGAATAATGTACTTAAAAATGAAAATATTTGCTTGATAACTTTAGATGTCAAAAGTTTTGTGCAATGTATAGATAATTGATGAATTTTCCAGGAAAGAAAAGCTACATACGACTGCAACTTGTACTTGTCTGAAAATTTGTGTGTGTACTATTAATTTCTAATTTCAGAAAATTAGTGAGCATATCTTTAGTGTATGCAATGTATAATTCATAAATAAAAACAGGTTTTTAAAATGTATAACAACAGAACATTACATGTACAAAATATTTTTGGAAATTATAATAAAGTTACTTACTTTAACTATAGCAATTATTCTAAAAATTTTAAAGAAGATTCGATTGTTTTGAATATCGCGCAAAACTACACTAAGGCTATCTGCGCTAGCCGCCCCTAATTTAGCAGTGATAAACTAGAAGAAAGGCAGATAGTTAATACCATCCACCGCCAGCTCTTGGGATACTCTTTTACCAACAAATAGTGGGATTGACCGCACATTACAATACACCCACGGTGACGGTAATTCGACTCTGCGGTCCTCAGACTGAGAGTCAGGTGCTTTAACCATCAGGCCATGCCAGGCCTTTTAAAGAGGAAGATTTAGATTTAAATTATTTACTCTGTTGACATACCGTTGTGTCACTGGGGGGTTCCTTTTAAGCATAAGTTTCTATTTGCAGATAAATCTGGTAAATTAGAAATACATTGATATATTCGCATTCTTTTTCTTTTTATAAAGCTATAGACACAAATATGTTTGCAATAATGAGAACATTTCTAGTCTGTTTTAGAAATGTTCACACTTTAACCCTAGCTTGAAAAATATTAATGAAGTCATAGCTCTTAATCTCTGAACTGTTCGAATAACAAATAGATTCGATAGTTAAAAATTGTAAAATCTGAGGTCAAAATGGTTTGTTTATTGTGAAATAGTCTCCAAGTAGTACAGCGTCAAGCCTGCGGACTTCTTGCGCTAAAACCGGTTTAGGTACTTGTAGTGAGCACAGCATAGACTGTCTATTGTCAAGCCTTGTGCTTAACTGCAAACAAACAAACAATATTGTGAAATAAATTATAAAATTCGCATTTAATTTTCAAAAAAATTAAGTTGATTCCCGTTAAAACTTAGATACTCCATGTTAAGCACACATAGCTTGTGAAAGAAGCTGGAAATAACCATACTAACATACTGTTGGACTGAATATAATATTATCATTCCTTTAGGAATAAATGTTATGATGAGGAACAAAAAAACGTTAAGAAATTCCAGCTTTGCTGTGGCGAAACATTGGTTGAACCGACAAGATTTGAGCAAAATTTTATGAAACAGAAAACTCAAATAAATAACAACGTTTAATGTTCCGTAAATGTAGTTGCATGAATTTTAAAAGTGTATGAAATTTGTATTCTATGCTGGGATCTTGATCTTTGCTGCCTATCACTAGTAAAGAAATAGTGTGAGTGTTGTGCTCAAATCAGTCATTTTCACAAGTAAAGAGTAAAAAATTGCACTTGATTTGTATTCAGATAAAATGTTAATATTTAATAATTGCGGCAGGAGATGATGTCTATCACTGGGACCAAAGTTGTAGCCATAACCCGTTTTACTTAATTACTTAGGCCTGGTATGGCTGGTGGTTAGGGCGCTCAACCCGCAATTTACCTGTCTCCAATTGCATTATTTGTTCATAAAAATAGTTGTTGGAGGGTGATATTGACTAGCTAATTTCTTCCTGTTTCAATATTTTAAGATTAGGGACGACAAGCACCTTTGCGCGAAGTTCAAGAAAAAATCAAACCTAAATACTTGTAATTATAAATCCACGAAAGACTCCTAGATTGCTCGTTCAAGTATTGTGATACAAATCTACACATGAATGATTTATTACCTTCCATAGATCGTTAGATCATACATCATGATGATCGTCCTAAGTACCTCTCACCACTCAATATGCATTATAAGAAAAAGTCCGCCTACACTAGACAATAAATATATTGCTTATATTAACTTTTCAAAAGTGTATTTAAAAAGGGTATTTTATGTCAAACACGCGTTGGATAATGTGATCAGGTGAAAAAGTGACGATTTGTCAAAGAACTGTTTGCGAATGTATAACGACCAAATGAAGAGAAGTAACAAATTCGCACTAAATGGTCCTGAAAGAGGGAAGAATGATTAGTGTACATATATGTGCCCTAATATCTTAGTATTAATAAAACATTTGACAGTAAACAACCTAAACCGTAAAGGATGGAGTAGGAAGTATAAATAGTACTTGACGCTCAGAGGTCGCTCACAACACGACCGAATACCGACAACGACAAGATTGTAATTATAAGAAGTCCTATATTGTTAACCAATGAATGAACAGTCAGTGAAGACTAAACGTAACCAATGATTATTTGTGTGTGAAATAATGAGATTGTAAAGGTTTTCAATGAAACAAACACAAATTTTACTACAAAACAACAGAAAAGAAAATGCGGGGTATGTACTTGCACAGATAGGACCAGAGTCGGTTATCTACTTGGTGGTGTCTAATCCCACATATTTTACTCTCTCAGAATTTAACTCCGCAGAACTATAACACGATTATTTTAAGTACGGTCTTTACTCAAGGATCTTCTAGTAGAAGTGAACAAAAAAATGCGCTTGAATTCAACAGGTAAACTCGGTTTGTTTGTCCAATCGACAGTGTCGCCTCTTGATCCTTGTTTTTCACAATATTTACTGCTGTAACTAGACGTCATCCATTCATCTAGCAAAATTTATTATAGTGATAATCCTTTCACAAAGACTACCTGTACTACCCATCTCTAATTTCCAAACTGATAGACTAAAGGGAAGGCAGCTAATCAACAGCACACACCACCAATTATTGGTTCATTGTAATCGAACAGTGTAGGTGATATGTCTCTATAATCTTTTACATTTCATCCTCTTTTTTGTTGACAGATAAAAAAAAAGAATTTATTTTATTGTTAGCAGAAGAAAACAATTTGAATTAAGTAGAAAGCGCTTAAACTTTTCTCTGTATAAGAATTAGAATTTTCAACCTCAATGTAACTTTATGCGCACGTGGGCTAGGTATAGCCGTCATTAATTTTGAACTACTAATCAGAACATCACCCATCGCTACAAGGGCTTGATCCTGTTTTAGACTATGTAGTGATGATAATGACTATAAATCAAAATCCAGAGGCATGAAATGTTTCCTTTCTAAAAGACACTACACTAATTCCCTCATCCACGATGCAACTACAAAATCTAATTCATATACCCAGGAGTAAACACTCAACCCTACCAAGAAATAACACACCGATTATACTCCACTTGTCCTAAGATACCATCAGATCAACAAGAAGATCAAAAATATTATACTAAACAATTACACAATACTTACTGAAGACCCCACTACTAAATCTATTTTCAAAGACCCACCCACTATTTATTATTATCGAGTCATGACCAAAACCTAAAATAATACACCAGGCACTCACATATGTAAAAAACAGGTGGGTCACATGTATAAAAAGCACCACATATGTAGGAGAAAAATACACAACTTTCAACATATGACAGTCCTTTACATGTACCACTTAATGTATCGTTTACTGTATAATTTGCAAAAAAAATAAAAAAAATGCAATAGTTTATACGTGGAACAAACAGGCCGCCGACTCGACAATCGATCACGAAAACGTCTAAATCATATCAAACTGGGGAACGAAGATACACCTGTAGGCAAACATTTCACCATCAACAACTGTACAGTTGTGGACTTTTCGATTCTGGTGGTCCGGGCTGGCCAAGTGGTTAAGGCGCTCGACTAGCAGTTTGAGGATTGCGGGTTCAAATCCCCATCCCACCAAACATTCTCGCTCCTTCAGCCGTGGGGGCGTTATAATGTAACCGTCAATCCCACTATTAGTTGGTTAAAGAGTAACCTGAGAATTGGTGGTGATGACTAACTGCCTTCCTTCTAATTTTTCACTGCTAAATAAGGGACGGCTAGCGCAGATAGCCTTCGTGTAGCTTTGCGCAAAATTCAAAACAAACCAAATCTGGAACTTCTTAGTGCTCCAACAAACATTCATAAAAGAAAACAATTGAAAAGGAGATTAATCTTCAATCTGGGAACTCTACAACCATCTGGTTTAAAGTGAACGCTTTTCCTTCTTAGATATTCTAATTTTTTCTTTATTTTGTTTCATTCTGTTTTATGTTTTCTTGAATTGTAATATTTATGTATTGTAATTGTCATAATTATTGTAAATTTCACACTCAACAATCAAAATGCTACGCATGCATTTTTTAAATTCTTCGCATGCGCCTTTTGTTGTAAGCTGTACGATCTGACGAAGAGCGCTAGCTCGAAAAGTCATCCTCTTCAAATAAAAATATTAAAAAAACAAACAAACTTGACGATTGTTTAACCTATTCTTTAACCCTGTTTTTGGTTAACCAAATAGCGAAACATACAGTTATTTTTATAACACACCCACAGCTGAATGTGTGGAGCTATTTTAGCGGCATCACGTCTTGAATCCTGGACCCTTCGACCTACATGCAGCTCCACTCGTTACTCACTAGTCTAAAGCAAGCCCACTCTGTACAATAAATTGAGAATTTATGGAATGATCTGGTTGAAGACATAAAATAAATTTTAAGTTTTTTTCCTTATGTTAAGAAAACACGTAGTAATAATTGTATGACCATTTTATAATTCCAGCGGTTTGGATGTCAGGTTAATCAATAAAATGCTGATTACTGAAGCAATTAACTTGGAACAAATAAATTATTATTACATTTTAAGAAAATATTATTTGAAGCTATTTATGAATTAAAATTTGTACAAAATATTTCAATAATGTTTTACTTCTATATAGCCTATAAAAGTACAGCCATTCATGTTATGCACAGTAATAGTGGTGTGAACCCAATATCGGTTTCCTGAACTGAAATACAGCATGACAAGGGTGTATAAACCAGTTTTCCTTAATATAACGGTAAGACTCATGTTTCAGTAAAAGCTTTAAGCACGACTCTGAAGGAGGTACATGAAACTTGTACTGTTAATAAATGAAATGGTCGAGTACAGCTCTTTCTAATGACCTTACTATGTATACAGCTCTGAATTTTACCTTGACAACAATAAGATACATATTACTATGAAATGCCCTCAATGAATTTGTAGCTGCTTGAAAACTGATGTCATAAGAAGTAATGAAACCAAAAGGTTCAAATGAGCATCAGATCACAACCAGTGAAATGACCAAAAAGTGTTCTTTACAGATAAATCAAAGTGTGAATGGATTCAAAATGACGAAAAGGAAAATGGTGTCATAGTCAGGGTACAACATCTACAGTGAAGCATGTTGGGGAACCAATTCAAATTTGAGAATACACTTTAGCCAATGGTGTAAGTGATGTAAGCAAAACTGATGGCACCCTGATTGCTAACAAGTGCATCAGATTCTAATCCATCATGTAATTTCCTTAAGAAAACAATTTACTAGGCAAGAATTCATCTTTCAGCAATAAAATGATCCCATGCACACAGCAAATGTGGTGAACCAATATTTTGACGATCAAAAAGACAGATGGAACACACACAGTTTCGCTTGCATAAAGTTCCGATATGACCCAACTTGGGTGAAGAGAGGCAAAATTTTCTGATGACAAGGGTTGTCTTTCAGGCCTCAAAATATTTTTTGATGTTTGATGGAATTTTAAACCTAAATTCTTGCCACGAATTTGACTTGATTATGACCCAACAATTCGGGTGGATTGTGTAGAGTAATACGGAATATTTGGAATTATATTCCATAGCCGCTAGTTAATAAACTGTATGGAAATAGGAAAGCAAGGTGTAATTGTCTGTGTGAAACTGAGAGCTAACATACAAAATACTAGTGTGTGGTACAGCTTATTCGCTTTGTTTTTGTATTTTCTGTAATAATGTTTTGTACTATTCATAAAGACACCATCTAGTTGTAATTATTCATTGTTTGTATCTTGCATGCTTGCGTGTTTCTATTATTATTTTCATTAATGCATGTATAGTATTCCAGGAGGAAGAATCAAATAATGGACAGATAAGATAATACATAAAATGATATTCGAGGAATTGATTGCTGGAACGTAATATGATAACAAATGGAGAAGAGAGGAGGCTACAAGTTTGATTGACACAATTAATAGATTCTTATTGTCTGTTATTCAACTTCGCGTTACAGAAAAGAAAAGGGATGGCATTAACATAAAACTACAATTTAAGATTAAAATACACAAAATGGGTAAACAAGTGAATTACGGTTATGGCAACTCTTATCTCCACATATAATCACCAACCTAGAAATACCATCTTAAATGCTCATCAAAGCCAACAGATCAGTGATTGTTTGTTTGGAGTCTAAGCAGAAAGTTACACATTGGTCTATATGTGCTCTGCCCACCAAGATTATCGAAACTCGGTTTATAGCGTTGTAAGTCCGCAGAGATACCGCTGGGACACTGGGGAGCTAGATCAGTGAAAAGTCAGAATTTGCCGAAATCGACATACATTAAACCTTTAGCTCATACTTCCAAAAATCAAAGATAAGCTTCCAGGTTTATATTACATCTTCAATCAAAGTATGTCGGAAAAGTGCTGAATTTGGAAAACTTGAATTAAATCATACTTCATGCGATTCAGTTTTATGTCTCTGGCCAGTTATATCTATTCGATCATTTCACCGAGGTAATGGAATAACCACAACAACAACTACTCTTTCAAGAAGCGATCTTAAATGGAATATGTTCTAGTTTCTTTCTTGCTTTTTTCAGCTTAATTTAATTTCACGACAGAGGTCGCAGGTTCAGTACCACTCAAACACTGGTGACATCCAATCTAGTTTTCTCAATATGTCCTATTGTCAGATAATTTCTGATTTGAGTGGCATAGATTACCTGCAAGCTTTTTGTTTCTATTACCACCAGAATTGTGCATTTTGGTAAAAATTAAGCAAGCGGCTCTGTTTTTAAATATTTACATTAAAGTAGGTTACTTTTGGCGAATAAAAGGCAATAAAAACACCATAATCTTTGAAGCCTCTTGTATTTTGTCATGTTTTCTTTAGGTAATCACAACATATGTTAAATGAACATCACTGAAACCACCATAGGCCATAGGAGACCACTGTCTACGAAGATAGTTATTTGTCTTCCCTTTTTGCACACTTAGTGAAAAATCGATATCTAGAAACCTTAGATTAAATATCTTAAGCCTTTTCTCTGCACTAATTAAATTTACAACTGAAAATACTAATCTGGAATCTTAGAAGAACTCATATCACCTTTACCCTGTTGATTTTCTTAACCTGATTTACTTCTGGCCTTCTTTGGTAATTTCCCTAGTACAGAGTGATGTACTGAAGTAAAATTATATTTTGAACTATCTATTGTTATCACGCTACTTTACCTTCAGAATTCATAAAAATCTCAACCTTATGAGATCAGTTGGGAGGACACAGTAACCCTTCACCGAAGATTGTAAATTATAGTTCAAAAATAGAATATTCTAACAAGACACTTGATATGATACAAGAAATGACAAGTTCTGTTCAAATAGTATTCAGGTAACACCGAGTTTACCTTAGAGCTTATGAGAACGAAACAAAGAGGCTGGACACAATGTAAGACACAAATGAACAATTTTTAATATAATAACACAGTGCGTGTGTACTTGATTTATGGACATGGGATAGTCACTTGTACTGGATCAGTAAATGTTTTCTCTCCAGACTGACTTCTTTATGATTATATATCAAACTCTTTCAATTTAATGTACCTTATTTCATAGGTAATGTCAGATTTACTTAGAGTGACTAATGTTACCCACGTGACAGATCACTCTCATCCAAGTATAGAGGAGGCTATAACCTCAAGGTAGTAAATGACCTACCATTGAAGGATACTGCTGTCTACTTTTTGCATAACATGCAGCATCCCTTCATGGTCAGAATAGATACTATATCCAGAGAAATAACAGCAGCTAGACAGAAATTAATAACTTTCTTGACCATATGTTATTCAAAAAACACGCACACACTCAGAATTGCTGATAAATTTAGAAATAAGCAGATAAGAGCATCACTAACACTATATATGTAAAGTCGCCTTGGTACGTATATAGGTGTTATTTCAGACTGGTTCAAAAATACATATTCCAAAAATTACTCATTGTATTTTTTTTTGTGGCTTAGAGTGAAGAACAATGCCAATGTAGAGGTACGACTTTTTCCTTATATAGTAATAGTGAAACTCAGCAACTATATCTTCCTTTTCATTGTGTAATCATCATACAATCAAAAACAGTGGATGTTTTCCTAGTGTATTCACTTTTTGGACCACCTTTCTCTGCAGAGAATTTACAGTTCTGGTTTTATTTGATAATCAACTGTGATTTTACTATAGAATAGACAAATAAATAAGCATATGTATGGAAATCTTGTCATACATATCCAGTGAAGAGACAGAAAGAACACAGACAAATATATTCATATGAATGGATTAACGAGATTCCCACTGTACCTATCTACTATCTAGCGAAACCACGGCCAAGGGAACTGGCTTTGAAAAATCAGCGTGGAAAGAAGACCCTGTTGAGCTTGATTTCCGCTAGAAAGAAGTACAATGACAATATTTATTTACTGATTTCATCCTCTCAAAAATATCTTATATGGTTTACTTTTATTTTGTGTCAGTAGTATTGTATGTATGTGCCAATGAATGGTGACATAGGACAATAAGCAAGTGAACATTCGGACTGTGTACAGGTCTGGTAGTGAAAGTATATAGAGTTTCTACTCTAAATCTCCTAATAATCAAATTACACGTGAGTGTTATATATTATACGTGTGTCCATACATATGTATGGTAAACAAATCAGTTATGCGCAGTAGGTTTTCAAGTAGGTCATGGACAAATAACTTATTAAAGTAATATACCTCCAGAATAATAAAAAAGAAACACATAAAGAGAACAAATTTATGCACCATATTTGTAAATGGAATCCAGCCGACGATCTTTCTTTACAAAATTATTCTATAACAGCTTCATAAAAAATCTCCCGACTTCTTAGCTTATAAAGCAAAGCATGCAACCTGTACGTTGTTGGCATTCAACTTCTGTGCATGCATTAGCTGTAATGCTATTTTAACGCAGCATGACACGTGTGATTTTACTAAAAGGTGGCGGCAACTACTCCAGAAAACAGGATACTGCTGAAGGTGCAAATTAGGCTTGTGTATCATGACAAGATTGAGACTAGACATGCAGAGTTCTCGCAGCTTGAGATGAAAATACTGTCACAGTGCAAAGAAATACACAATAAACAAACGTTAAAGTAATAATAATAAATATAAAATACACATTTTTCATTGTATAGTGTCCTCAACACATTTTTAAGTTTTTCGATTGGTCATGCAGTGCATGACTTGTATGCCTTGGCTGTACACCATTTATAAAAGAATGAAAGGAAAATACAATACACATAATGAAACAGACATTATAGGGCCAATCGTATTGGCCATTCTGTACTGAATGATAACAGCAGGAAAAGTCGACTTTGGTGGCTGGACAATTTTAAGGTGTTTTGAAGGTATCTAGTGCCTGGGGGGTGAGAAGATTGGTGTTTCCAAAGAATAAGTGCTTATTCACTAAAGCCAAACATATTTTCATGCCAAGCCAAGGGTAGTTTCACAACAGTATAACATGTTTTTGCCATACTGATTTAACCATTTTCTCCAAGTAACGTACGACAGAAAGTACCAGGTCACCCAGCAAGGTTTTGGTTATTACTATGTCTTCAGGGATAATGAGAGCAATCAAAACTTGGGACTGACTTGCTATGCATCAGTGAAGGCATTACTGTACACAGCGTGGTCACAAGTAAATAGACATCTAATATTTCGTCATTTAACT
>NW_013665843.1:332940-344990 GCF_000517525.1 Limulus polyphemus | reverse complement strand
AGTTAAATGACGAAATATTAGATGTCTATTTACTTGTGACCACTCAGTGTACTTCTTCTACAGTCTGATGTATTAGAATTCATCCTTATTTAACACTGAGCTGTGTATTAAATATGAAAGAAGAAGAATTCAAGATTTGATACAGTCACAGACACAAGTACTGGCACCCTATGCATATTATACCACAACTGGGGGTAAGGGATTAACGATAAGCATTTAGTAAACTTTAATCACGTTTAATATAACATAAGTACAAAATACACGCTTTTTAGAAACTTAACAAATAATCTTAAACAAAAAACAAACTTATTTCAAGTATTTGTTCAAAACAAGAGTATTGGTACGCCTGCTTTCGTATTCTGTGTGGTGTGTCCTTTTGCTTTTATAAGAGCTTTCAGACATTTATAATTATTGTCAATCAGCGTATCACATCTTGTTGAAGAAACCTTATCCCTTTCAGTATTTACATATTTCTTTCGGTTTAGACACACAATGCTGGGCTCCAGATTTTTTTCAGATCAGTTTTAAGCATTTCTATTGGATTGAAGCCTGTGGATTGTGAAGACCATTCCAGAACTTTTATCTTCTATTTCTTCAAGAATTCCAGAGTTGACTAAGCTGCATGCTTTGAGTCAGTGACTCAGCGTCGTGTTTGCTGATCATCTTACAAACAGGTAGTATCACTATACTTTGTAGAATGATATATGTTTGTTTTCATTCGCTCTTAAATCACATGAATATTTCCATACTTTCACTGCTAAAATATCCCATATAATGGCCGTATCTTCTCCGTGTTTAATTGTAGGTACAATGTGTCCTCCATTGAAGCCTTTTTGATTTTTTGCTCTACACTGTGGTCCATTCTGGGAGAAAAGTTCTATTTTGTCCTAATCGGAACATATAATTTTGTGGCAAAATGCTTCAGATTCCTGATCACATTTTTGGAAAAATTTACATGATTTGTTTTATCAGTATCAGTTTTTTTTAAAGTGGTTTGCAGCGATGTCTACATCTCTCATGTATTCACGTACCTTTCGAACGATTTTCTTACTTGCTATACCCGTAATTTTCTTTGGACGTTCACAAATTCATTCGTTTCAGTTGAAGTTTTGTGGTCCAGTGCTCCAGGTAATGTTTGCCTTAATTACTATGGTACTGATGAAATTTTGCCTCTATCAGTAACTGCCAAATGTGATCAGTAATTATCAAGAACAAGAATCAGTATGCTAGTTTGTGTAGCGATTGAATAATTCATATTATCAATTTGAATGTGTCAACATTATCTTATTGTGCATTTGACCTCAAGAAAGTACTACAAAAACACATACACACAATTTACACATTTATTTTCAATTTTATTAATTCTCTGTTTCTATGGTTGTGGAAACCTCACCCTTCTTCAGTTCTTAGCTCTGTCCTACATTTTAATTGCACTAATGAAATTTCTGAGCCTAATATTACGATTTTCAGTAAACAGCATCTTTTCATCCTTCGTAGAACATCTGAATTTTGTCTTGAGCCCGATTTGTACAGAAAACGCTCTTTCACAATCGACGCTCGTTACTCAAAAGCATAATTTATACAGATACAAAAATTATATAAAGAACAGAACAGAACTTCTAAAACAAAGTTTAAGAACAGAACAAATACTAGTTACAATGGTAATAAAATCTAGGAAAACTTTGATTTGACAACTTTTCGGGTCTAAACACTTCTTCAAGTGATATCTGTTAAAGTCGAATATACAGAGCATATTCGAATATCACTTAAAAAAGGTAACTAGGAGAACGTGAGAAACATGGTTCGAAGTGTGATGTAAGGATACTGGTGAATTAATTGTTGTAAGGCAATGGCGTAAGTAGAAGAGAAGTAGAAGGAAAAGGTGTAAAGAAATACAAGGCTGATATGTGAGGGGTAATAATGGGAAAAGTCGGAGAATTTCAAAAGTAAAGTTACAAAATAAATTCTCCTTTAAAACAATTGGAGAAATTATACCTAGAGTATAAATAAGGCATTATTCTTCGCATTCACGTAAATAATGTTCTGTTGGTGTAGATCTTAGAGCAGTAAGTATGAAATGTGACAAGTACACTACCCTACAACATAGTAAAGCCAACTGTCTTACAAAAACGTTTTTGCAATCCAAAGATGGGTGTCTTGTCTGCAATGTTGTTTACTGACTTACATGTAACATCTGCCTTCATACATACACTGGCGCCGGAAGAACCCTATACACAGGGTTAGGAGAACACATTGATATCTTTATAAACAACAACATGAAAAAAGCGTAGTTGCAGATATTTTCTTTAACTAATCATGGATTTGAAACCATCATTCTCTGTACAAATCCTTACCAAATCTGACAGAAATTTAAAGAAGCTCTTCTCATCGAACAATTATAACCACAGATGAATAGGGACAAAGAATAGTGCTTATAATTATAAATATTGTATTTTTATCATCTTATCTTTTCTTATTTCAATCTGTAGCTTAGTTAGAACTTTTGTTTACTATACGTAGCATTTATTTGTGTGAACAATAAATTCTTTCAACAATAAGCTTTACTACTTAAAATGTCAAACGTACACTGTAGAAATGCACGCAATAGATTCGATTAGAATTTATTTAAACCATTTGAAACTTAGTACTATCAGTTATGGTTTGTGTTTCAGTGGAATGCTCTTGAAGAAGCTGTAAAGTGAAACCTTGACTGTTCAATTATAGAAAAATAACAAATGTGGTTTTATAGGGTTGTTTATTTCTAGTGTTAAAAGGTCGTATTTGTCATCTGAAACAGTTAAATCAAGATTTCGATTTAATATGTGTCGTCTGTGTTCACACCAGTACAGCAAATTACAAAAGTCACAAACAACGCACTATATAGTAGAAATGTGCAAAGATAAAAAGCTAAATGTATTTATAATAAAAACGATTTGGGGAAATGTCACTAAAATTCGATTTTCAATGTATTGACAAGTTACACAACGTGGTTGTTTGCAGGGGAAAGAACCAGGAAGTGTGTTAGGATGAGTATAATTAGTAAGGTTACCATGAATAAGGGTATCCCAAAGGCGTTGATTGTGTCTAAAAGCAATAACAAATTGTTCAGTGAAATTATTCTTAGTGTCAGTATTAGTGTGAAGAATGTAAAAGTTGTCCCTGATAATTTTGGTGATTTGAGGGAACACAACTGTGTGATATGGAATAGTTAAAGTAAGCATTTTACGTTCCTTCTTTTGTGACAATGTTTCAAGAGTATTCTTATGAGGTTCATGAGAAGTCAGTCATTTCTTCAGACTTGGAGATGAAATCATCATCGTCATTAGAAATGCGACGTAAACCCCAAAACTGTGAGTAAAAGATTAAACATAAAGTGAGTGGTGGAGGAATGAGATGAATCAAAACATAAGTAAGAATGAGAATCTGTATGCTTATAATGAACAGTAGTGACCAGTTTGTTAGTTTCAACGATGATTTCTATGTCAAGAAATGACAGGCAGTTAGTAGCATTTTTGGGCATTTCACTGTATTTCAAATGCCTCAAGTATTGAGAAAATCTGCATATCAAGAAAAGTTACCTGTATGTCACACATATATGCTAAATGTGGTGCACACTTATTGAATGCATAAGAGAAGTTATATAAGAACGATTGACCAAGAAGGAAAAGTATGCCAAGTGTAAACTAAAGATACTTCACAGAAATAAATGTTTATAATATCTATAAACCCACGCTATCACAGCCGTGAGAATGTTTATGTAAGCCTCATTAGAGAATGAACACGAGAGCTATGTCTTTTGACTGATGCAACCATAGCAGAGAGAAAGCTACGAGAAAAGTTTACATTAACTTGGACATAGTTTCTAAAAAAGGAGTTAATCGGAACTTTGATGTAGGATCCATATCAAAAGTGCGAGGAGAGATACAAGCAAATAGGCTGCCGATTTACCATCTTCAGCTGTAAACAATCACCAGAGTAGTTTTGCTTTTAGTTATGAGAATCATGATGAGTTTGCAAAAATCAACCAATTAAGTGCCAAACCTACTTGCAGGTAGATGTCTACACTATTTGGAAAGTCGTAAAAATACCATAAAGATTTAGCATAAGAACCCTTGTTTGGGGCCAGCGGAGTGAGTTCTCCTCAGTGTAGAAATTCTCTCTGGAGATGAAGAAGTTGAACAAGCAGACCATGTCTGCAACCATGTTGCGAGTGTCTAACGTTTCCTGCTTGAACAAGTAAATTATTGCTATCTCTTTCTTAGAATCGCATAACATAGTTAAGATTAAATGTATAATGTATATCATTAAGATATGACTGAGCAGATTTCAATCAATGGGTTAATTGATAACTTACTAGTGGTGTTAAGTGATTTAATGGATGTTATAGAAAGTTTAATCAAAGAACAATTACTGGATCAAATTGATAAGTTTGATAATTTTGATATTAATATGTTCCAAGATACTTTTGGCAATTGCAATGGAGCCGAGTATCTTTATATAGTGTATAAAAGTGTTGTTGTATTTGAATCTCAGTCTCAGAGTCAATTCCTTACTCTAACTGTAAACTTCTTCGAGTTGTGTACTCCACTCGCGACTGTATACCTGGATTTAATATAAATGTATTGTGACTGGTGGTAAAGTCGAGCTCTGACGACTAGCTTACATGTCCACCTTTTTTAATTGGTGAAGTTGACAGGATTTTTGGAGTAACTAATGCCAGGTTGGTTAGAGTAAAGAAAAGAGTAGAAATAAGTAAGTTAGTTTAAGAAGTACTATAAGTAGTGTAAGTAGACATAAGTTGTGAGTAAGTAAACATGGCTACTGCTGACATAGATGCTACTGCAGATGAGGGTGCACGCCCTAGAGTTGATAGGAGGGCTGATGCTAGTTATAAAGCTGTGACAGTCAACCCACACCAGTAGGTTCATGCGGCACAACACATTTAATGGTAAATATACCATTGTTTCACGGTAGGCTTGACGAGGATATCGAGGGTTTTATAGATGCTTTAAATGAAGCTGCTAGAATTTCGGGTTGGACCGATGCTCAAAAAAGCAGATATTTTGAGACTGAGAACAGCAGGAGAAGAAAAGCATTTTATTAGGGCTTATAATTAACTGCATGAAACCACAGATTTTCAGTACCTAGCATGAAGGTTAGTAAAAGAATATAGGAAGCGAAAAACAACAAATATAATTTTGACACAGATGTGTAGTTTAAATCAACAATGAGGCAAATAAGTCAGAGTGTTTGGACATAAGCTGCAAGAATTAGGAAACAGATTGTGCAGAGCTTATAGACACTGAAATGAACTTGTGCTTCAAGATACTTTAAAATCTGATTATGAGCAAGGTGTGCTTAGTAACGCAGCTCGCAGCCATGTAAATGAGTCAAATATGCCTAACACAATCTTATTAGACCTAATCAAAGTAGCTACTCGAGAAGAGCTACGAGAAAAGCAAATATATATGCCCCAACACTCTACAATAAATGTAGTAAACAGTAATAGAATGGATAAAACAGGTTGGCAAAATAAGCAGAATAAGCCCAACGGTTTTCAGTGTTTCAAATGTGGCAAGGTTGGCCACATAGCAAAGAACTGTTTTTAGAAACAGAAAAAAAAAATGAGTCGATAGCGTGTTTCGATTGTGGTATTAAAAGCTACATGGTCCGAGATTGCAGATGCCTGCCAAAGGCAGAAAACAGAAAAACCCCAAAGGCTGGGACTTTCAAAAAGAAGTTCCCTGAAAATAAAAGTAGCCCTACTGTTTGCTATGGAATCAAAAAACGTAATCCTCGCCGGGATTACAGAACGAAAGTAGAGGTAGTTCTGGCAGTATGGAATAAAAGATTAAGTGTCCATAGTGTTAATGAAGTGTCACCAGTAGTTTTAATAGAAATAGAAGGTATGTAATGTCAGTTATTGGTTGACACAGACGCCCAATCTTCACTGCTAAATGCAGAACTAGTGGATAAAAATTCGACATTACTGAATAATGCTTGGAAGGAAGTTTCTAAAAGGGTTTTAACTTCCATAACACAACATCCTGTTAAGACACAAGTATAGCGTTCAGATAAAAATAGGAAGATTAGAGATAGAGCACTCATTTTACATCTGTACACAGATATACCTAGAAACAAAAGGCAGGATTTCTTAAGGGCTTACGACACTGAAATGTCTCTTGCCAGAAGTAAGCTGAACATAGAAATAGAGATCTTAAGTTTTGAAAGACTTCAGAATTATGTGCAAAAGTTGAGACAAATGATACCTTCTCAATCACTAAAGCTAATAGTCAGATGCCTAATGCTAGGATTAACGAGGCTAAGGATCAACTGTCAAAATACAAAAGCACTAGTCTTCCAGAGTGTAGCGATACACAACAAAATCGGCGTGGTAAGAATATTAGATGTTCAAAGCGAAATCCAGTGAGCAAGAATAAACAGACAAGCTCTAGCAGAAGTGTTAGTTGTAGTATTAGTGCGAGAACGAAGAATAAAGTAAGTATAAGTGGAATAAGGCAGAATAAGATAGAAAACGGAACTGTAAAACAGGGAAGTGATAAATCAAACCCCTCAGATGACTCTACACTTATGCTTAAGATAAGCAACAGAGCATTCCAACAGGAGTGTTTGAAAGAAAGAGTACCTGTAAGATTAGTTAAAGTAACTGAAGTACCTGCAAGAAGTCGTTCATGCATAGAATGTCAGAAACTAAAAAAGGGCCCGTACTTTAGAAACGCTCCCCTCCAGAGAATGCCGAGTTTAACCATGCCTTTTCAATTAATGGCTATAGATATATTAGGCCCACTGTCTAAATCCTGTGCAGGAAACAGATATGTTACAGTAGTCGCAGACTACCTGACTAGATTTCCCGGGGCAATATGTTTACCCGATCAGAAAGCAGAAACGATCGCCAAAGCATTCGTGAATAATATAGTAGCTAGACAAGGTATTTACTAACAGCTAGAGGAGTAACTTCATTTCAAAATTAATGAAGTAAATTTGCGAATTACTAGGTGTTAAGAAAATTGAAATTACTGTTTACCTCCCAGCTGCTGATGGACTAGTGGAAAGATTCAATAGAACTCTATTAGACATGATCTCTCAGTACTGTGAGAAGGATCAGAAAACTTGGGATGGGCAGGTTCCTTTACTATTGTTAGCATATCGCAGTGCTGAAAATGAATTCACTCAGGAAATTCCATTTTCTATTACATGGTAGAGATGTTATGCTACCTGTGCAAGAAATACTAGCTTCTAGAAAAGTAAATTATGCAGTAGATTACAACTGTAAAACAGAGTTATTAGAGCGATCAAGATAAGAACATACAAACAGAAACTGAGAACTCAAGCGAGATTGACGATGAAGAAATAATAGAGACAGAAACCTCAGAGTTCGAGGATGATAGTATTATATAAAGTGATAAAGAAAGGAAATATCTCAGCTAGTAACACTGGTAGTGAGTCTCCCAGTAACTGAGGATTATATACCAAGTACACTCGTGATGACACAAGCTGATATAGTGACCCATGACTATAATCTTAGATCACGCAATCCTATAATTACTCAATCAGAAGTGACCCCTACAACTAGGAGGAGACGAGTGAGATTTGATCCCAAGTAATAACATAAGAGACAGTGTATTATAAGCATGATAGACTATTTACGAAATTGTAATTAATTGAGTAGGACAATTTTTATACGTATATAATTACGTATGTTATCTATGTTTATCAAGTATTTTTAATTATGCATATTAGTAGTAGATATATCCGTAGGTTCACCAAGATCCTTGTGTTACTGATGGTAGGTGTTGTGACTGGGCAGAACGTAAGTATTGTTCCAGTAGAAAACAAGTTGAGTGTGGTTTTTGTCGAAGAAGGAAATTTCATATTATCTGGAAATAAATGGATAATTGTTGATGACATACCGTTTCCGCACTATATTCGATTATTAGTTAGTTTGACGTTGATACTCGTGTTAGTAGTGATACGGAAAATTTAGACAATAAGACGGCATACCATATGACATATCAGGGTTTGTTTTGTTTTGATTGATTTGAATTTCGCGCAAAGCTACACGAGGGCTATCTGCGCTAGCCGTCCCTAATTTAGCAGTGTAAGACTAGGGGGAAGGCAGCTAGTCATCACTATCCACCGCCAACTCTTGGGCTACTCTTTTACCAATGAATAGTGGGATTGACCGTCACATTATAACGCCCTCACGGCTGAAAGGGTGAGCATGTTTGGTGGGACTGGGATTCGAATCCGCGACCCTCAGATTGCGAGTCGTGCGCCCTAACCACCTGGCCAGACATATTAGGGAACGGCTCTCTTAAAATTAGTAAGAATCTTACAAGAAGGATTAATTGAAAATTATAAAGCGTTAGTTAGACTATATCACGATGAGATCGGTGATTTATTACTAGAATTAAAAAACATTAAAGATAGCGTATCAATATCGGACTGAAACCGACAATTCTTATTTGGAACCACGACCACAGACGATTTACGTAAATTGAATAAGAAGATAGACCGCCTGAGACAGATATCTAGAGCAATGATTCATTTAATGGTGAACAAACGACTATAATGAATTCATTAAATTAGACAATTGAATTTCATGACCAAGAGATTAAGGAAAGTATCTAGAGCACTAGTAAATATTTCTAATGCATTAATACATACCCAAGTAAGACAAACTGAACTTCATAAGGCAAAGATTTAAATGTTATATTTTTAACACTAGGATTCAGAACAATTTACAACAATTATCATTTATTGTAGGAAGTAGCAGGAAGTAATAGGAAGCAAGAAGGGTTAAAGATTGAAAGACAATTAATTAAGTTGTCACGTTCAGTCTTACTACCAGTAACTATGTCAAAAATTTCATCAATATATCTGGTGTACAAATTGTGAATTTTTCCTGAAAACTGGAAAAACAAACATAAACACTGAGTTTCCATATAGCCAACAAACAGGTTTGCATATGAAGGCCCCATCCTAGTTCCCATAGCAACACCACATAATTATTTATAGGTGGTGTAATTAAACTTAATGCATATGAAGGCCCCATCCTAGCTCCCATAGCAACACCACATAATTATTTATAAATGGTATAATTAAACTTAAATATATTAAAATTTATTACAAGTTCAATAAGTTGTAAAATGGTATCCGTAGAAGATGCAAGTACCTTGCCTGTCAAGAAAGAACTTAAGGGCCCGTAAACCCTCAGTGTGAGGAATAATGGTGTAAAAAAAGACGTTATGTCATCCGTGAAGATCATGACAGAAGGGTTTGTAGGGACATTAAAATTGACAATTAACTGAAGAGCATGTGTGTGTTGTTTCTAACATAAGGAGGCAAGTTTTATACGATGGAAGAATGAATGTTGTCAATAAAATTATAAATCAGTTCTGTGGGACAGCTTCACATAAAAATGATAGGTCTTCTTGGAGTTTCAGATTTATAGATCTTGAGTAATAGATAAAAGATGGACATCCTAGCACGTGATTAAATTACCTCACGTCTTTCAGTTGCTAGGTTTGTTTCATCAATTAGTTTATTTATGGTGCTGGTTATTTGGATGTGTATACTACGCAGAGAATCGTCATCAGTCACAGGTTTAAAATGAGATGTCAGATAAGTGTCTTTCAGCTTCAGCCATGTAGAGTTCAGAGCTTCAGACTATAGTAGCCTTTCCTTTGTCAGCAGGTTTTATTACAATGTCAATCACATTGTAAATTCATGAAAAATGGTGGTAAAACTTCGTCAAGGTAACAGGGTATTATTTGTTCTGTAGGGCAAGTGCATGCAGATACAACAGTTCGGTCTGGATATCCTTCTTTGTGGATTTTCGGCAGAAGATAGAAAGTCGAAGTTCAAGGTTCATTTATGATGGGATTCTTGGGTGCAGTGAGTAATTCGTAAACATCGAACTTATCTCCAGTTGTGTATGTTACAAGGTTATTGAAATCAGGAATTAGGTTATTTTGAAATGGGATGTAGAAAGTATTGTTGTTAAGTTGTTTCAATACTTCAGTTACATATAAATTCTTGCGCCAAATTACAATGCTCCATCATTTTCTGCTGGTTTTATAACAATGTCATCTTTGTTGCAAACTATTTGCAACTAATTGTTTGGCGGGAGCAATATTTTTAGATTTAGTCTTCAGGTTTAATTTATTAATTTCATTCCTACACTTACAAATGAAGTAATCAAGTGAAATGAACTCACCGGAGGGTGGCGTCCATTAGGAACGTTTTGAATAAAATTTAAAGAAGGTATCACATGAGAGGGTAATTTTAGAAAAAATGTTTTCCCGAGAATTTGGAAAATTAGGTTTTCAATCTTAGGCTGCGAGAAAAACCTTCAATATATTTTTCATTGTGCAAAAGGTATCAAAACTACTTTTGATAAGGTCAAACTTAAGTCCTTTATTTCGGATATTTTGTTCACAGAGCGAGAGTTCTAAATCCCTGGGAATTGTGACAGCCTGAATAGTTCCATAAACTTTTGAATTATTGGAGGTGGAAGTAGTTGTTCCTGGAGTGTTGGCTTCAAGTGGAGAGATAGTTGTTATATTTGATGTGAGTATGCCTGAGACCTCCCCTGTAAAATTAAAAGGTTCACTTTCAAATTGTTAGGGAAGCACCTGAATCTTGGAAGTGTATAGTTATCTAGAAGAGTTATCATAATAGGTTTGTAGGTCTGTTTTTCCAATATTTTGTTTACATTCTTTGAAGGTATATTGTATAAAAATCCTGAATGGTAACTATGAAAATTCGTGTTGACAGTATTGTTTTAAAATGTCAGATTTGGTACGAGCTTATGTATGGTTTCAAGGATATTATCTCGTTGTAGTGTTGTCATTTTTTATCTTTTCAAGTGTGACGGGTTTACTATTATATGTTTATTTTAATATCGATATTTGTTTAAGTTAAATTTATATTTAGAAATGTATATAACTTATTGTTAAATCTGTATTGCGAAACACCCGCCTATTCTCTAAAATTGTAGAAGATTCTAGAGTGTGAGAATCAACAATATATGTGTGTATGTAAACGCTAGTGTAGCGTGTCAGTATTGTTGCATAAGCTGAAATTTCGAGAAACTCTCCACACGCCTTTAAATATAACCAACGTGACACACCAAAAAACAGTATATATTATTGGTTTGCTAAAGTTGGTATACTATAAACTTCGGAAGCTATAACTGTGATTGTTATAACGATTATTAATCGGGAAACTCCAGATATTTGAGCAGGAACATTTATAAATTTCGAACATTACAAATGAGGAAGGATTACAACTCAGTGAATCAGAAATTGATTCTATTATTGAATTGTCCAGTGACACCCACTGAAAGAACCTTTTTAGTCAAGTCTCGTTAATTAGTTTTTGGCTGAGTATCAAATTTATCAAAAAAAAGCAGTGAGATTTCTTCTGCCCTTTGTCACGACTTATAAATGTGAATCAGGCTTCTCAACGTTGGTTTTCTTAAAAAACAAGTACAGGAACAGATTAGATGTTGAGCCAGATTTAAAGATCAAACTGACTTCTTTTCTTCCTGATTTGAAGTTGTTGTATGATGAAAAACAGCATCATCCTTTTCATTAGGTAAGTTTATTTCTTAAAAGGGCATTAATAAATATACAGTTAATGCAAAGATTAAATAACAATGAAGTATAATTTCTTTTTACACAGTATTACTATAAAACACCTGTATGCTTTATAATCGGTGATGTGTTCATAGAACTATTGTTTCCAGCTTGATGTTAAGACTTAGCCATGTCTAGTGGGTTATCCAATTTAGTATTTGAGGAGGCCGGGCCTCATGAAAAATTACAAAAACAAACCAGTCCCTAGTTGGAAAAGTTTGGGAAACGCTGTCTATACTAGAGACATTAACATATATATATATATATATATATATATATATATATATACACACACACACAACAAACTATCTACTACTATATATATAATAACAATAACTATACTTACTACTACTACCTATTATTACTAACTTACCTACCCTACCCTAA